>NC_057812.1:64604005-64655252 GCF_018294505.1 Triticum aestivum
ATGTTTTGAACAGAAAATACTTTGATAATTTTAGTTGCATAAATTTTATATAATTTTAGTTTTGAAAATACTAGAGGTTTTAAAAGCTTTTTAGTTGATTCCTTTTGCTATTACAGTTTTATAAAAGATTTTTATTTGATTCTTTTTGCTATTGAACAATATTATAGTTTTGTTTTAGTTGATCATAACAGAATATTTTAATTGATCATTTTTAGTTCATTCTCTTTGCTATTAGTTCATTCTTTTTTCTATTAGTTCATTCTTTGAGCTAAATGACCCTGGCAATGTCATCAACGGCTGGAATGTAGTCATCATCCCTGGTACTCACGTTTTCTTCAACAACCTGATTTTCATCAGCGGTGATGGCATGTTCTTCAGTCTGCTCACCCTGGCAATGTCATAACGCACTTTCACTTCAGCCTGAGGAGATTCAGCTTTTGAAGTGATTTTCAGCCAACTTCACAAATCTGACTTTGGCTCCAAGCCAATTTGTGTGGTAGACGTTGACTTCATCACCGAGTCCTTTGATCTCAGTTTGGATAGCTAGAAGTTCATCGGATGTCATGTTGACAACATTTTTCCTCAGATAGCGCTATTTCTTGTATTGCGCTTTCTTCAGCTGCCTGGCCTTCTCAAACTTGCATTTTTCTTCGCTTATGAAGGCTGTCAGCATGTGACTTTGGCCATAAGTCAACTTGAAGTCTAGCATAGGAGTGTTGGGGTCCTTGTGCCAGAGATCAATGTATTCAAGGATCAACTTTGGATCTAGTAGGAGAGGAACATCACTTCCTTTGCCTCTAGCGGCCCTTTGTTGTCTATCTCTGATGATTTCTTCAAGTTCTTCATCATCAGCTTCGTCATCACTGGACGACACATGAAAGGCGACTTGCTTCTTGTGAGGACTTGGTCTAGTGCCTCGTCCAGCAGTGGCCTTAGTCTTCAGCAATGTGCGGCCAGTTGAGGAATGCAGAGGAGCTGAAGAACTTACAGAGGCTCCTAGGCAATAGATTTTCCTGTGGTCCTTTGGCACGAGGCGAGATGCACAGGTGCTGAGGACTTTGCCAGAGGAGCTGAGGGATTTTGAACTTGAGGAACTGGGGCAGCTTGAGGAATTTGCCGTGAGGGCTTAGCAGAAGAGCTTGGCCATGAGGGCATTGAAGAAGAAGTGCCTGGCTTATGTGCGGGCTTCTTAGGCATGGCCTTCTTAGGCTTGCTAGCAGAGGCCTCAGCAGTGGCAGCAACAGAGTCTTCATTGAATTTCCTTGCTACTTCTTTAGCCATTTTGGCTAGTTTTGCTTGGCGCTTGGCCCATTCATCAGGATAGTCCTCAACGTGGTTGAGGCTGGTGGGATCAGCTTCTTGGCCAGGTGCCAGTGGAGGTCTTGGGCAAGGAGGGTGAAGAGCGAATTTCTTCATGTACTTTGGAGTTACATACCTGTACTCCCTCCATTCCCGTCCCCATATCCTCTGTATCCTTGTATGCGCACCTTGCGCTAATTTTTGTCCTCCTTTCCATGTGTGGCCTCATCAGGAGTGCAATAATCCTTGTAAATGTCATTAGGGATCTCAAAAGCTGTGTTGACTTCCAGCTTCTTTCCTCCCTTTTGAGGTTTCTTTCCATCAGCCATTTTATACAGCTGAGGATTTTGAACAGTTGAATTCTCTGAAGAGGTATGTAGTTCTTCTTCGAGGAATGCTGCAAATGAGTTAAGTTGATGAGAACCTAGTGATTCAGCAGCAGGCATGTGTACCTGTGAACAGAGTATAAGTGCAAAGAATTTGGAGAGGTCATATGTCTTCTTAGAAGTTTTTGCAAAAAGAACAAGTTTGAGTAAATTGACCAGATGTGTCTTGAGGAATTTCACTAAGCGTTCTTTGACTTAGGTTCCAGAGTTGTGTAGATTGAAAATCAACACAATTGATGAATCAAAGAAAAAACATGGCTTAGGAAACAGATCAAGAATAGATGTTTATGTGGGGTGTTTAGAGTGTGAAGGTTGAAGAATAAACACCTTTTGAAGATTTTGATGAAATCACTAGAATCAATAAAGGGCAGTAAAAGTAACTTTTAATTACCCTTGACGAAGAACACGACGAACTGGGAATGTAGATTGGAAGTTCGTCAGTGCAGTTCTACCACGCCCTAATTTGGTAGAGGAAAACGGCTACGACGGCGGCGGAGTGAAGAAATCCGCGACCGGCATGAGTACGACGGCGACGAGCTCGAGGCAGTGAAGCTCTTCCTCACCGGTGACGATGAAGTAGCGGCGGCGCTAGGTTTTGAGAGCTCGAGCGAGGGAGTGAGGTCGAGCGGAGTAAAAACAGACTGAGGAAGGGAAGGGGTATTTATAGCCAAGGTGAAAAACTACTTGTCCGAGGAAAATGGACGAAGGTGCCCCTGACCTTTCTCATTTGTGAGACATGTGTCACCCACGTACTGTGAGGTGGAGATCGTGTGAGATCGTGGGTGAATAGATAAGTATTATCGTGGAATGTGGAACGGTTTGAGCGGCAAAAGCCGAAAATTCAGATGAAATTTTTGAATGTTTCGTTCGCAAATTCTTCAGCTGACAAGGACATAGTGAAGATTTTGAACGGGTTTCAAATAGAACGCAGATGAAGAATTTGTGAATAGAATGGGTTGAGTTTAGCATAGAGGGGGAAGGGTCCGATCACATTCACTTAGCAGAAGAAGCAACTTGAAGAAATAGCAATAAGTGAATGCCGTAGAGGACATAAACTCATATATGTATATATCCAATGAATAAAAACAACAGAAACGGTGACGACTTGCAAAGTTGAAGAATTTGAACAACTGAGGAATTTCGAAAAGAAGAAAAACTCAAATTGAAGATTTTGAACTTTTGTTGGTGGCATGACCCACCTTATAAGAATGATGATTTTAGACACCGCGTACAATTGTCGTAGGGCTCTGAGAATTAAATTCTTCATTAATTTCTTCACACATAGAGGGTTAGTCTTCATTGATTGAAGAAAACGTTACTTCGTGTGTTTCACATCTAAGTCATCAATTTTGCATAAGTATTAGGATGTGTTTCCTTTTCAAAGGACATTCAAAGATTCTAAGATATTTAGCTCACACCGCAACTTGCTAAATCTCTTCTCATCCAAGGGCCTTGTGAAGATATCGGCTTGCTGTTCTTCAGTCTTCACGTGCTCGATGGAGATATCGCCCTTCAACACATGATCACGAAGAAAATGATGACAGATCTAAATGTGCTTTGTCTTCGAGTGCTGAACTGGGTTATAATCAATCTTGATGGCACTCTCATTGTCACAATATAGTGGCACATTCTTCACATTGATGCCGTAGTCCGTGAGAGTTTGCTTCATCCATAGCAATTAAGCACAACACGATCCAGCAACAATGTACTCAGCTTCAGCAGTAGAAAGTGATACACATTTCTGTTTCATCGAAGACCAACAGACCAAGGATGGTCCGAGGAAATGGCATCTGCCTGATGTTGACTTGCGGTCCACACGATCACCAGCATAGTCAGAGTCTGAATATCCAACGAGATCAAAAGCCAAGCCCTTGGGATACCATAATCCAAGTGTTGGAGTATGAGCTAGATATCGAAGAATATGCTTCACAGCCTTATGGTGTGATTCCTTTGGTGTAGCTTGAAAGCGGGCACACATGCAAACACTAACCATAATATCTGGCCAAGATGCACATAAATACAATAAAGAACCAATATTGAGAGGTATACCTTTTGATCAAAGTCAATACCGTTTTCATCAGTGCATAGATGGCCATTTGTGGGCATTGGGATTTTGACGCCTTTGCAATCTTGCAGGCCGAATTTCCTCAATACATCCTTGAGGTATTTTCCCGAGATATGAATATGCCATTGCGCTTTTGACGAATCTGAAGACCTAAGAAGAACTTCAACTCTTTCATCATAGACATTTGATATTCTTCACTCATCATGTAGGCAAATTCATCACTGTAACGTTGGTCAGGACAGCCAAAGATGATATCATCAACATATATTTGGCACACAGATAATTCATCATCATAAGCTTTGGTGAAAAGTGTTGGGTCAAGTGAACCGAGTTTGAAGCCTTTCTTCATGAGGAATTCCTTGAAAGTATCATACCATGCCCGAGGGGCCTGCTTGAGGCCATAGAGGGCCTTATTGAGTCTAAAGACTTTGTCAAGATGCTTTAGATCCTCAAAACCTAGAGGTTGAGCAACATATACTTCTTCCTCAAGCTTACCATTGAGGAATGCACTTTTCACATCCATTTCATATAAGATGATATTATGATGGTTAGAATAAGCAAGTAATACGCGAATAGCTTCAAGTCTAGCAACAGGTGCAAAACTTCCATCGAAATCAATTCCTTCAACCTGTGTGTAGCCTTGAGCTACAAGTTGTGCCTTATTCCTCACCACAAGGCCATTTTCATCTTGCTTGTTGCGGTAGATCCATTTTGTGCCGACGATACTGTGCTTGCGAGGGTGTGGTCGCTTGACAAGTTCCCAGACGTTGTTGAGCTCGAACTGATGTAATTCCTCTTGCATAGCTTGAATCCACTTGGCCTCCAGAAATGCTTCATCTACCTTAGTGGGCTCTGTGATAGAGATGAAAGCAAAGTGCCCACAAAAGTTAGATAAATGTGAAGCTTTTGAGTATGTGAGAGGACCTGATGCGTTGATGTCGCTAATGATTTTCTCAATCCGCACTTCATTAGCGACGCGAGGATGAGCTGGTTGACGATGAGGAATTTGCTCAGCATTTTCTTCAGAGCCATTATCTTCAGGTGTCAGGACCCCGATTCTAAGTCACACCGGTCTAGCATGTAACACATCATATCACTTTGTGGCCTCACGCACGGTATTCCCACGGGTGCCACCTTACCTGGACCGGGACCATTTGCGCCTTTTGGCTCACGTATATGATAGTGTCGCTAGCATCGATATGACGGAGAACCCGGGCCGACATGACTAGTCGTGAACCCAAAGTGGCACTAACTTACGGGGACATGCATACATGAATCAACATCGAGCATGTCGGTCAGCAGCGTACGAATCCGGTCTGTAGCACTGGGCTAACAGGACTCCGGTGAACCGGGCTGTAGTAGGCTAGGAAAGACTCCGGATGTCACCGCGTGACATTTCCCTGAAGGGACAGACACAGGAACGAAGTGAATCACATGCCGGCCAGTCAAGTGTTCCGGAGCAGTAGTGCTGGGCTAGCAGGACTCCGGTGAACCGAGTTGTAGAGGACCACTATGGCTCATGTAAGCACAAGACTACATTTCCCCATAAGAGAGGCTACCCAGGATAAACAACTAGGTTGTCGGATCCCACACATACCAAGCATTTCAAGCATACACACAATATGCTCGATATGTGTAAATACAACATGGCATCACAACCTAACTCTACGACTCAAGTATTTATTCATTAGGCTTCGAGGAGCCAAGTATTACAAACATGGGTCTCATGACCCCAACATGCAGAGCATACAAGCAACAAGCACATGCGGAAGCTTAACTTGTATGAGTACAGACAACTACAAATGAAGAAGGCTGAGAAGCCTGACTATCTACAAGACCCTCCCAGGGGTACAAGATCGTAGCTGAGGTAGCAAGCTAAACGTCAAAGTCCACGCGGAACTACTAGCGAGACTGAAGTCTATCTGCAAAACATAAAATAAGCAAACGTGAGTACAAATGTACCCAGCAAGACTTACATCAGAACTATCTACATATGCATCGGTATCAACAAAGGGGTGGTGGAGTTAAACTGCAGCAAGCCAGCTTTGACTCGGTGGCTATCCTGAACTATGACTGCAAGTAACTCTTTTGAGGTGGCGCACACGAGTCCACATATTCACCATACCAATACACCACTATGGATCCGCTCCCGTCTCCCTACGAGAACGCCATCCATAGCACTCATGCTTATCTTGCACATTTTAGAGTATCCACTTTCACTTGTCTATGAACTATGCAAGGGGTCCAAGTTTCCATATCCGGGGAATCCGGCTATTCGAATAGATAATGATAACCCTGCAGGGGTGTACTTCTTCACACACGCTCTCGCCACTTACCACCATGTACACGTCGTGTATCTCGGCAACCTTCAAGCGGAAGCCTGGTGAGGGAGTCGGCCACGACCTGACTAACCACACAAGTCTCTAGTCCTGGTTTATCACCTATTCGGGTTCCATTCGCAAGGAGATCCGGCCGAGGTGTCGCTCACGGCCCCAAACGATGTGTACAGGGTTCCCAAGCCCACCATCCGGGTGCCACTTGGTACACCGGGCCACTGTGCCTAGTCTGTCCCAAGCCCACCTGTACCGAGTGCCACCTGGCACTAGTAGAAAATGGAGCTTTAAAACCGGTTCGTAAGGGCCTTTAGTGCCGGTTCGATAACCGGCACTAAAGCCCCCCCCCTTTAGTACCGATTCGACACGAACCGGCGCTAAAGTGCCACCGCGTGGCGTGAGCTCGCGCCCTGGTGTGGGGGACCTTTAGTACCGGTAACACCAACCGGTACTAAAGGTTTTTTTTGAATTGTTTTTTTGAAAATTTTGGAAAAAAAATTTGATTTTTTTTCGATTTTTAATTTTTCTGAATTATTTGATGATTTAGTCTCTAATCACCTCTATTAACTGCTCGGCCGGTCACCCATCCTCTCACTCCCCCAGCCTGAGCACGCTTAACTTCGGAGTTCTATTCCCCCTACATTCCAAGTCTGCACTTGTTTTCCTGACAAATGTAAGCTGTCAATCCTATTAACCCTCAGCAGTTTAGCTTGAGCATTAGGTCACACGTTTCACCGTTTGGGTTTGAAACTATTATTCTAAAAAATAGTAATTATTTAGTAACACTAATATTTCTTGAATAAGTTTGACCATAGTTTGACCAGATTTGACTAAAATTCAAAAAATTGAAATAATTATTTAGTAACACTAATATTCTTGAATAATTATGTAGTGACATTAATACTTCTTGAATAAGTAGTTTGACCAGATTTAACCAAAAAATGTCAAACAAACTGAAATTTGACCATATCTTTTTTTCCTTTTGGAATTTGAGGATTCTAAAAAATTGCAAACAGGCCATAGGCCGTCTCGATCGGATGCGGATTTTCATGCTGAATTTTTTGATATATTATATGTTTTTTCCCGACATCGTATGCAAAAGTTATAGCCGTTTTACATTTTCCCTACACTTTTTGCAAAACATGTCCAAATTTAAGTTTTCAAATTTTCCTAACTAGTAGATGTAGTAATATAACTACCTCTCGAAGGATTTTATTTTTTGAAGTTTTTATCATTTCCTTTTGATTTTTTGAAAACTGAAATGGCGATACACAGGGGGGGGGGGTAGAGTTTGAAAATTGCCCCCTTTAGTGTGGGTTCGGGGCACGAACCCACACTAAAGGCTTGTCCCCTTTAGTGTGGGTTCGTGGCACGAACCGGTACTATAGGTTAGACCTTTAGTACCGGTTTGTGTCACAAACCCACACTAAAGGAGCTCGTGGGGACCCGGCCTGACGCCAGCCTGCCACTACCCCTTTAGTACCGGTTCGTGCCACGAACCGATACTAAAGGCTCAACACGAACCGGTACTAATGCATATGGTGCCTTTAGTGCCGGGCCAACTTCAAACCCACACTAATGTGTCTCACATTAGACCCTTTTTCTACTAGTGTGGTAGACTACTAACACTACCTACAAACAGGAGAAACTAGTTGCAACTCCTGGACAGAGATCAGGTTGATTAATAAGTTGAGAGAGCTTGGAGCGCCCGGAGCCCAATGTGTGGTAGTAACTATTCATGGATCACAAACACAGAACTCAGTTCCTGAGGACGGCTGCAATGAGACAACCCACCATGTACTCCTACATGGCCTCTCATCGCTACCTTTACCAAATCGTGTTCACACACTTAGCTCTCAATGGTAGGACATGTGCACCACGTTCCAATTCATCCCCGATGAATCAGACCTGACTCAACTCTAAGCAGTAGCAGGCATGACAACAAGCATGAATGAGTAGGCACATCAGGGCTCAAACAACTCCTACTCATGCTAGTGGGATTAATCTATTTACTGTGGCAATGACAGGTCATGTAGAGGAAAAGGGTTCAGCTATCGCGGCATGTAACAGTTGAATCATTGTTGTCCTAATGAAGTAAAAGAGAGCATGAGCGAGAGAATGGGATTGTATCGGAATGAACAAGGGGGTTTTGCTTGCCTAGCACGTCTGAAGATAGTATAGCTGTTCATCGATGTCATCGAACTCATCGCCGGATCAACGTCTACTGAGGGGGAACAATATCGGCAAACATGGAAGAACACAATCAATGTGATTCAACAATATGATGCATGATCATGACATGTCAATATTTTGTGTTTTGAGCTAATGCAACTAGCAACATGTTAAATGGAGTTGGTTTGAACCCAAGGTTCAAATCCAAACTCCATATGTGAAGGTTTAAATGCCATTTATATGATTTGGCCTAAACAGCAGCCATAAGTTGGTCTAACATGCATGAAAATGGTACAAATGGCTAGATTGAATTTTTCTAATAATTTTTCATACATAAATTATTTCATTTGGAGTTACGGTTGAATTTCTATGATTTTTAGACGTTAAAATTGTTTTCTGGAATTTCTTGAATTATTTTAAAACCAGAAAATCATTACTGCGCCAGCATGACATCATTCTGACGTTAGCAGGTCAACGGCGCCAGCCCAGGTCAAACCTGACGGCTGGGACCCATGCGTCAGTGTCTCTGGGCTGGAACAGAGGCTGACCAGTGGGGCCAGGTCAATGCTGACTGGGCAGGTCAAACCTAACACTTGGGGTCCGCAAGATTAGTACTAAACTAAACAGGAATTAAACTAACCTAAACAGGCACAGGGGCCCACATGTAAGTGAGTAGTGTGGGGGTGATTAGGGGGGTCATTAGTGCTAATGATGGGCCACGTCGACATTGTCGGAGTTCGGCCGGCGGCGACCAAAACGACGGCGGCGCGACTCGAGGTTGAGCTATGGGCGGCCACACAACGCGCGGAAGGGCTCTATGGGTTCCTGGCGTTGCGGCGCTTCTAGTGGTGGTGGCGGGTGGTTCTGGGGTTGCCGGAAAGTGGTTGACGACGAGCTTTAGCGGCGGCCGGAGCTCGGGCACCGACGGTTAGGTGCTACGGCGCATTTCGAGACGAACTGGTGGGATCTGCGGCTTCCTGAGGAAGCACGGGGCATGCCTGCATGCTCTGGTGCGACGTGCGGGTGTTGCAACCGCGGCGGCGACCTGGCCGGTGGCGTGGAGCGCTTGGCTCCGGTGGTTGATATGGCTAGGGGGCGAATTAGGCAACGGGGCATGGGGGAAACGGTGCAGCGGCTCACCGCGGTTCTTCTGGTGCTGCTGGCGAGGTAGGGGAGGCCGCGGTCCGGCGAATCGACGGCGGCATCACCGGCACCCGAGGTCGGAAACGACGGCGTTGGAGATGCAGCAGAGCTTCTGGCGCCGTGTGACTCGATGGAGAGGGCAACGACGTCATGGCGGAGCTAGGGGACATGTCAGAGAGGCACGGGGAAGGCTGTGGTCGCCGCAACGGCGAACGGTGGCGACAGGCGCGCTCGGCTGCTGCGCGGAGAGAGCAGAGGAAGGCGATGGACACAAGGAGGGTGAGAGAGAGACCAGGGAGGTGTGTGGCGACGCGAGGGAGGTCCAGGCAGGCAGGGAGAGAGGAGGTGGCCGCAGGAGGTTGAAGACGGTGCGACGGCTGGGCTGGGCCAACTACAGTGCTGGGCCGAGGTAAGTGGCCAGGTACTATCTCTCTCTCTCTTTTCCATTTCTGTTTTAGTTTTTCTATTACTTCTATTCTGTTTTGTATTAGTAAAAACACTAATTCATTTTGAAAAATATTGAAAATGATTGTGGCATATGTTTGGATTATTTCCAACAACCCTTAAAATACTTTCAAGATTATCTGGACATTTAAAATTATTTATAGGATTTGAATGTCCAAATGCAAATACTTATGATTTAATTCAAAAATCCATAAATGACCTAGAAAGGTGTGCACCATTTTTGTCAGAGGTTCTAGACCAATTCAAAAATGATGAACTTTTCTAAAGAGCATTCTGGGTTCTTGAAAACGTTTTTAAGTTGAACTTATTTGATTTAATTTTGGTGCTAGGGTTTGTCATCCCCATTTCATCTTTAATTGAAAAACAAACATGATGCATGGATGCTTTAAGGCAACTAATGGCAAGCAAATTCTAGGGCTGTGACAACTCACCCCTACTAAACAAGAATCTCGTCCCGAGATTCAATTTGTGGGGTAAGAAGACAGAAGGGGACACAAGCTAACACGATCTACATGATCCAATTGCCCTTCTCGAAGATGTTGATTCATTGCTCCAGCTAATGTTGGCGTCTTTGCCTTCGAGAACTTCATCTAGCTTGATGACGATAGAGAAAAACTCTACATGATTTGATCTTCATAAAGATCGAGCGGGTCATGAACAACTTGAATTGGATGAAAGAATGCCTCTTGAGCTAAAACACAAGACACTCATCGGGGTGAAAGGAAATAGATGGAGATGGCTTGATTTGGTAGGAAACAATTCCATGCTTAAGAGGGTGGTCAGCGGTTGTCGACGTAGCGAGGAGTTGAGTTGCCGTGATCCCATAACGAGACATCTTAAAGAAGGTGACTCGCAGAAATATTCCCTTAAGTGGCAAAAAGAATTACTTTTGATACAAAGATCATTGAAACTCTTTATACCAGCCTCAGGCAATCACAAACGATCGTGTGAAGGAGCTCGAAGGAATGGCATACTCGGACTAAAATGAATGATGTGGACTACCTTCTTGAAGACAACGTAATGGATGATTTGCTTATCATCGGAGATGGATGGGACCCATGGTAAGTCCACTTTTGAAGATGATCCTGAACAACAACTACTGAGGTGCAAGCTGGGAACAAAATGCAAATGTTGGGAATGATTCTGGTAACTGGGGAAGAACTCAGCAGTCGAGAGTGTTTCCAACATTCCAATGGTTATAGAATCATCGAAGAAACTGAGAGCACAAGGATCCCTAAGGAACAACTTCAAGAATAAGTCATGCGAAATCCTCATGGGAGGTGACCAAACGGCTTAATCAAGATACTACAACAACATTGCTTCCAGCTAGGTGTGTCCAATCCACTGGAACCTATATCATAGTTCTCGAAAGAAGTTCCAACCATCATATCTGCCTGAGATTCAAATCTAGTTGGTAACAGGATAATTCAGACAATGTGCCTGGAAAGAAAGTTTGCAACACAAATCGACGAGATGGCGTTGCGAGATTCTCGGGAAATGGACTATGGTAGTAAGCTCCAAAACATGAGCTGGTTCTGCTACACACATGTGAACATGTTGTCCAAGACAAGCATGACCATAGAGTTGTCTTACAATAAAACACTACCGAGTTCTGGTTGGGAACCATCATTGAGGATAACAGAATCTTGTACAAATCCGTCTGGTACCTTCTGGACTAGCACTTAGAACTTATTATCCTAGAACAAATCAATGAGTGGCTTGGTGTGCTAGGGATACATATAGAATGAAGGTTGCAAGTCTCCAAACCACAAAATACTTCGCACGTATGCATGACCGATTTGGGATGATTCCAAAAGAAGCAACATTGACTTTCTCGAATCCACGGCGGCAACTTGCATCAGATGCACATGAATTAGAGGAAGTCACATCTTTCATCCGGACACATGCTTCATGAATGGAACACGAGGGCAATGCTTATAAAGTTTCCAACACTAACTGGATGTTCAACACGAATCATGGAGAAGTTAAAAATGTTGTTGATGGGTTCAACAGCAATTCATCTAGGTTTCCATGTACGTGGAATTCCATAATTATGTGAACAAGTGATAGCATTGGTCAGACCCAAAAGATATAATGGTGTATGCTCGAGGGATCAACCACGAGTAAGAAAACATTAAGAATATCGTTGGTTCTGATCTGATTTAACGATAACCCATACTCAAATCAAAGATTGGAGAAGATGATAGGTCCATTAACTGATCACGAAGGTCAATCAATGAAAATACCAGCTTCCTTGAACACACATACAAGACATCCCTTAGTGATGAGCTAGGTTGGACATGCTTTTATCTTCCAACTCTCCAAGTTGTTGTTTAGCTTAACCAACTAGCTCAGGGGTATGCAACACAGATTCTTAGAGAAGGGTTGGTTACAAGAAACCAACTTAATCACGAGCTCAACATAGCGGTCAGGGGACAACCTGGTGATACTTCCAAGAAGACATTTGGAAAATCACAACCCACCGAGATGTTATTAAGCTTGTCGTGGTTTTGTCATGGCAGATGTCCTCGTGAAAGGACTTAGTCGTGGAGCCATCACAACGGGTTGGCTTGAAGGGGTTAAAGCTGACACAGGGACGCAAGAGAGTTTATACTAGTTCGGCCCCTTCGATGAAGGTAAAAGCCTACGTCTAGTTGTGATGGAATTGATGGGGTTTCGAGGACTAGGGAGCAAACAAGCTTCGCCTAAGTCTCGAGTTGTTGTCTGTCGTCCTTGAACCGCCGCCGGGTCGTCCCCTTATATACATGGGTGATGCCCGTCGGTTCACAGAGTCCCAATATCGGCTCATAGATGTGTCCGGTTTGGTCTCTACTTATTCCTAACTTACAATACAAGTTACATACCAACGCCGGTTTACGGCTATAGGCCTTGAACCGACTATGGGCCTTGAGCCCTCATCTGCCTTCTTGGGCTTTAACATAGTTAACTACTGATGAAGTTAACCCGGCCCAGATAGGCCGGTTTACGCCCAGTAGTGATATCCCCAACATTAGGCCCGAGATTGATTTGAACAGGATCATGTCAATCCTTAGCAAAAATCTTCATCTTCAACATCTTCTTGTAGTTTGTTGAACCGCCGTGATGTCATCTTGTCTGGTCGTTGTAAACCGGCGTGATGTCACCTATTATAAAGAAACTTATCCATGATACCTTTTTGTTTAATAGGTCTGCGACAATTGAGGCGACAACTTCGTTTCCAAACCCACGGTCCCTTGATTTTCGCGCCTGACACATGTCCCTTGCCTTATAAATAGGACTGAATGGTCATTTCTTTTTCCCCTTCGTGCCCTTCTGCTTCGTCTTCCCCGCGCCGTCTAGCTTCGGAGCTCCGCCGCCGTCGACGACCTCTGTCCAACCTTGGCCGCTGCATCACCCTGATTGTACCAGAGCATCGCGGTGACCTTCTGTTTCTTCCTCGGCTCTAGTGAGTTCTTCACCTTTTCCTCCGTAGATCCGTTCTAGGGTTCCCAAGTTCTTCAGTGTTCATCGTCTGCTTCGTACTCATGATAGATCTTAGATGAACCTGTGAACCTTTGCTCTGTGTAGCAGTAGTTTTTAGCATCCGCCTTCACTTACATGCCTCAAGACCATAGATCTACCTGTATCTCTGCCCATTGATTCGGTACTGTTCTTTTTTGAACCTTGAATATTCTCCTTCTTTTTTGAACTTGCTTCAGATCCGTCGCCGTAGAGAAATCTTGTGAAATCTGTTTATGTACACTTACCCATCCGCAATCTCAATTGTTTCAATGCTTAGATCCGGCGGTTTAACTTTGTAGAAAAATTGCCAAACCGGTATATACAATTAGTCCCCTTGTTGAACCGCCAGATGCTGTTGCTTCATAAACTTCCGGTTTAGATAGAGTTGTCTCCGGTTTAACATTGTACGTACCAGTGTACTCTAATCAATGCATTCTTGAACCGGAATCACCTATCTTGTAGATTTCATCATGGCCAAGCAAGTATATGAGTGCAGCTGGGTTACTTCTCGCATCACAGAGACTCAATTGAACAATTTAGTCCTGATCGGCGCTTTAGGCAGCAAAAACACCATCCATTGGAGGGTCCCTGGCAAAGAATGCCCTCCCGCACCTCAAGAAGGAGAGGTCGTCGTTTTCGTAGATCACTTAGCCTGGGGCTTTAAGCCGCCCGGTTCTAAATTTTACTGGGATGTTTTAGCCAATTTTCAACTCCGCGCACAAGACACTGGCCCCAACTCTGTTACAAACATGTGTCACTTCCAAGTGCTCTGTGAGGTGTTCTTTCAAGAGGAGCCCACAGTTGAGTTGTTCAGAGATTGTTTCCATCTAAACCGCCGTACTAAGTTTACTGACGGTTCCAATATGGAAATGGGTGGTGTGGCGATTCAGAAAAGGAAAGAGGTCACATACCCTCACGCCAAACTGCACAGCCACCCCAAAGAGTGGAATCAAACATGGTTCTATTGCAAAGACACCTCCCCTGCTGGTGAAAATCCTTTGCCTGGCTTTCGTCCGGAGCGGCTTAGCAATACACACCCCTTTCCACAAAGGTTGACTGCCAAGGAGAGAAGCAAATACGCTCCTCAACTGTCCAAGCTCAGAGCCTTCATGGCCAATGGTTTAACAGGAGTTGATCTCGCTCGCTGTTGGATATCGTGGAGCATACTGCCGCTTAGTCAGCGCTCCAGTTTGATGTGCGAGTATACTGGCAGTGTTGATGACCCACTGCGACATGCTAACATCCAGCTCACCGACGAAGAAATCACATAGGCTGTGAATAAAATGCTGAATGAACCGGAACACGTCTATGCTCGAACCGGCCTGCTTCCCTTCTGTGCCACCAACAAACCGCCAGCTGTAAGAGTTTCATCTTTCTTTTTACTGAACCTGTTATTGATATATCTGGTCATTGTTTAATATCAATGTCTGTTTAAACAGGGTAATGATCTATTTTGGAGCAAGAAACTTCCACAGGAGAAGCCAGAAAAAACAGACAAACCGGAACGACCAACCCGGCCAAAGACTAAAGTCGTGAAACGGCCTGCTCATAAGAAGAAAACCACTGCATCTTCTGATCTGGCTCCTGATGATGATGTGGGTAATACGGACCTTGAGGTAGAGCTTGACTCACTTGGCTTATTTTTCATGCGCCTTATTGATGATGATATTTGTCAAGATGATGCCGAAGCCAGCCATGCTGATGCTGCAGAGGTAATTATTCTCTCTTCCGATTTAGACCCTTTGCCTTCACTAAAAATCCGTCAGGCAAACCGGAAGGTTAAATTTTCTCATCCTATTGCTTACTTGGATCCCAAATTTCTTATGAAGACCCAACAGCACGAAACTCGCCGCACAACCTGGCACAGCAGCCAGGTAGTTACCTCCGCCGGTTTATCGAACAGTCCGGTTCGGAAACGCCGTTCAGAGGTCTCTAATTTGCTTATCAGTGCTTGTCCTAAAGCGGGTTGTTTTCGTCAACCTCTTAATCCATCTGACTCCGATTATCAGGTTACTTACCACTCATCCTCTGGCGAGTCATCGGCTACTCAGCTGCCACCGCTCAAAACGGTGCTTGGGTAAGCTATACTTATCATAATATTTCCGGTACATCACCTTGGAACATATGTTGTTTTTGACTTTGTTATTCCTTTCAGGGCCAAGCCTAGGCCAAGCAAGAAGGCTCGCCTGGGTAAAGCGGCCGAGGAGGACGCCGACCCTGAACCAGGTAAAACACCAGATCTTGAAGCGGCTATTCCTGAAGATATACCCAATGATCCACCACAGCAAGATGACGATTTTATTGCTGAAGAAAGGCCTATTGATACCTCAAGTCCTGTCAACTAGCCCACAAGCCCCATCCGTTTTGCAAGATCCACCAGTCCATCCCAACTTGCTAACAAACCGACTGCGCCAGTGCAAACCATTGATGCTAGGGATGATGAAGTTGTAATTACTAGCATTGGCCGTACAGAGCCCAACAACCCTGTTGTTTTATCCAAGCATACCGCCAAAGAAGAATTTGCTGCCATGGGCAAAGGCAAGTGGAATGTTGACTTGGCGACCTATGCTGCTCTGAATGCCCAAGATCTTCATTCTGGCTACCTGAACGAGCTATATACCAGCCGTGATTATGAAGCTGGTCTGGTGAATATGATGAAAGAGAAATTTGAGGTAACTTTCATGTACTTTTTCCTGTTTGGATATTTCAATCTTGTTAACTCTCCTAGCCCCAAGGGCCGGTTTAGAATCTTCATTCAAACCGGGACTTGCTAATATAAATCTCAATACTTCGGAATTCGCTGATGTAGCCCCCAAGGGCCGGTTCAACTTAGCGTAGTTAAACCGGGACTTTAAGTAATTGTCATCTTTATTTGAGCAAATAGCCATTAGCCCCCAAGTGCCAAGCTGAATACTTGTATTGATCTTGGGACTTTAGAATCTATTGAAAGATTAAGATCAAATATACATTAGCCCCCAAGGGCCAAGTACATAACTTGTTATGTGGTTGGTACTTCAATTGTTGTACTGCTTGCGGAATCATATATCTGTCTATATGCAGGCTGAGCTGAAGACAAAAGAAAACCAAGTCGCCGATCTCCAAGAAAATCTGAAATCCCAACAAGATGAAACCTCCAAAGCAAAAGAGGAATTAACCAGCGCTTTAAGCGCCATGGAACAGCTTAAGGAGGGCTTCAAGAAAGAGCGGGCGGATTGGGCCACTGAAAAATCCGCTTTAACCAAACGAGCAGAAGATGCCGAGGCTGCACTGAAACTGGTGGTGGACGAACTGACCAGCATAAAGCGGCATGTGCATGCCATGACCGCTGCTATCTTTGGTAAGCTGGTTTGATTTATGGATTGATTCGGCCGTCTTATAGAGCTGCCGGTTTGTTAACCCTTTTAATATTTCAGGGACACGCATTGGTCACATGGGGTCAGATGTGCGGAAGAAATTGAAAGACGCCTACACATTGATCGAACAACTGTACACCGATGCACAGCGGATCATCTGTACTGCATCGCACAACAATCCGGCACCCACTTTGATTCAGGACACTCTGAAGAGACTGTCGATGCTTCCTGCCCGGGTTGAAGAGCTGAAGAAATCTGCTGCTCGAACCGGTGCGATCAATGCCTTAATCCGGGCAAAATCTTGGGTGCCGGATTTTGATCCTGTTGAAGCGGCTCAGTGCTATCCCAGCTTGAAGGAAGACGGGTCAGAGTTTAATGAAGCGGATCTGCGAGCAATAAACCGGGAGGTGCGTCCGCTAGCTTGTCAATTGGTTGAAGAAGCAGACTTGTCTCATTATCAAGCCCAATATGACAACCAAAACAAGCAAGTAGCTGCACCAATTCCTAAAGAGGAAAATCTTATCCCTCCAATCCGTAAGCATACTTGCGCTCCCGATATGGAACCGTCGTTGCTGATCCATGATGAAGCTGTCTTTCGAGCATTAATGGGAATCGACTGGACAACTGTGGATTTCCAGCCGCTGGGTAGAGAAGCTGAAGTTGAAGCGGCGCGGGATGACCCATAACCATCAGGCCACGCTGGTCACCAAGCTTGAACGGGAAGCCGGTTTAAACTGCCTCTCCTTTGAAAAAACAATGATCTTATTTTGGGCACCGTGTTGCCTTGTAGTAGGCTAGCCGATACTCTTGATTTTGATATGCCTTCGTGCATAATTACTGCAACTTGTTCTTCCTTTGGGTGATGAACTTTCCAAAGTATTTTCTGCAATATAAGAAATCTTAAAGTGCCACCGCGGTTGTACCGTCAGGCGGAGTATGATGTCTGCATATACGAAATCAAAATATCTGAAATTTAAGCATATGATCAAATCTTTGAGATACATAATACCTACCATCGTTGGGCATGAAGTCTGCATAGCCAATCTTGAAGCGGAGGTTTATAAACCCACACTGTTGGAGGAGATAGCAGCTCCTGTATATATATAATGTCGGTTTACCATGTAAACTGTGCCGGGTTATAATAAAACATTGTGTTACTCCGTAATAGGATGTTAATAAAAAATCAAACCGGGCAAATAGTCTTCGGATTAAAAATGGACCGTGTTCCGTCAATTGACAGTTTGAACCGGCTTAAAACTTTGTCGGTTTAAAAAACGCAACAAAAAGAAAGAAATATCTATCAAAGAAAATTGTGAAGCAAAGGCAATGATAAAATCGTTTGCAACAAGAGGCTTTATTTGAGCCGATTAGATGGCGTTACCATGGTCGGACACGACCAAGCTCCCGATAGGTGTAGCTATGGTTCAAGTCAGCCAGGTCCCCAAATGAAACCGTTGCATTTATGCCGATCAAGAGGCGTGGCAATGGTTCGGGTTCGACCAAGCCCCCAAGTGATTCTGTGGCCTTAGGCTGATCAAGAGGCGTGACTGGTTCAGATGTGACCAAGTTCCCAAGTGATCCGGTGGCTCTCGCCTATCAAGAGGTGTTGCATTGGTTCGGACACGACCAAGCCCCCAAGTGATGATGCTTTGAAAAGCTAACTCAAGGGCTAAACCGGAGGCCGCTTTAGAACAACTCCGTGTAACCACACATGATGTAAAAGAACAGATACCCCGCTTTAGCTGAGGTTCTGGTTTATTATATTTAATCATAATATATACATCATCGTAATATGTACATAAGTAGAGCCAGTGGCTCAGGTATAGTAAGGCCGAAGATGACCTATGTTCCATGGCCTGTTGGTCTCCTCTTCTGATGTACGTGAGTCTTTATGCTCTCGAATATCGATCAGATAGTATGACCCGTTGTGCAGATTCTTGCTGACCACGAAAGGTCCCTCACAAGGTGGGGATAGCTTATGCATATCAGTCTGATCTTGGATGAGCCGAAGCACCAAATCTCCTTCCTGAAAGGTTCTGGTTCTGACTCGGCGACTGTGATAACGATGAAGATCCTGTTGGTAAATCGCCGAGTGGGCGGCTGCTATGTCACGTTCTTCATCCAACAGGTCCAAAGCATCTTGCCGTGTTGTCTCGTTTTCCGCTTCAACATAAGCCGCCACACGAGGTGAGTCATGACGGATATCACTGGGGAGAATCGCCTCCGCTCCGTAGACCATGAAGAACGGTGTGTATCCTGTTGATCTGTTGGGTGTAGTATTGATGCTCCATAACACAGATGGTAACTCTTCAACCCAACAACCCGGTGTTCTCTGCAAAGGAACCATAAGCCGGGGCTTGATGCCTCTCAAGATCTCTTGATTAGCCCTTTCTGCTTGACCATTGGACTGTGGGTGTGCCACTGATGAAACGTCAAGCCGGATGTGCTCCCGTTCGCAGAACTCCTTCATGGCACCCTTGGACAAATTGGTACCATTATCTGTGATGATACTGTGTGGAAAACCAAACCGGAAAATCACTTTTTTGATGAACTGAACCGCCGTGGCCGCATCACACTTGCTAATAGGTTCTGCCTCCACCCACTTTGTAAACTTGTCAACCGCCACCAGGAGGTGGGTCTTCTTATCTTTGGACCTTTTGAAAGGCCCAACCATATCCAGCCCCCAAGTCGCAAACGGCCAAGTAATTGGAATCATTCTCAATTCTTGAGTCGGCACATGAGCACGTCTTGAAAACTTTTGGCAACCATCACATCGTCTAACCAGATCCTCCGCATCAGCATAAGCAGTTAACCAATAGAAACCATGGCGGAACGCTTTAGCCACCAAAGATTTTGAACCGGCATGGTGACCACAATCTCCTTCGTGGATCTCACGCAAAATTTCACAGCCTTCTTCAGGAGACACACAGCATTGAAAACGCCCCCGATACACTTCAATGATGCAACTCGCCATTGACAATAGTCATGGACTTGGACCGTCGGATTATCGGTCCGGCCAGAGTCTCATCTCCTGGTAACTCGCCCCGGTTCATGTACGCCAGGTAAGGAAGCGTCCAATCCGGAATGACATGAAGAGCTGCTACCAATTGAGCCTCCGGATCAGGAATAGCCAAATCCACTTCACTAGGGAGCTTCACCGACAGGACTGGTTTGCGCTGAGAGCCCAGCCGGTTTAAAGCGTTCGCCGCTTCATTGTTCCGTCGGTCCACGTGGTCCACCTGACAACCTTTAAAGTGACCTACAACGATATCCACCTCACGATGATATGCTGCCATGAGTGGGTCCTTGGAATCCCAAGTGCCAGATACTTGTTGAGCCATGAGGTCCGAGTCACCAAAGCACTTAACTCGACTTAGATTCATCTCCTTAGCCATCCGGAGACCATGGAGCAAGGCTTCATACTCAGCTGCATTGTTAGTACAAGGGAACATTAAGCGGAGAACGTAACAAAAGTTATCACCTCGTGGGGAAGTTAATACGACTCCAGCCCCCGAGCCTTCCAGTTGCCTGGATCCGTCAAAATGGATGGTCCAATATGTGTGATCCGGCTTTTCTTCAGGTGCTTGCAGTTCCGTCCAATCATTGATGAAATCAACAAGTGCTTGAGACTTAACCGCCGTCCGCGGTACATACTTCAACCCGTGCGGCCCAAGCTCTATAGCCCACTTGGCAATCCAGCCAGTCGCTTCCCGGTTCTGGATGATATCCCCCAAGGGAGCATAACTAACCACCGTAATGGGGTGCCCTTGGAAGTATTGCTTAAGCTTCCGGCTTGCCATAAAAACTCCGTACACTAGCTTCTGCCAATGCGGATACCTTTGCTTGGACTCAATGAGTACCTCGCTGATATAATAGACCGGGCGTTGAACCGGATACTCCTTACCTGCCTCTTTTCGCTCCACCACAATAGCCACACTGACCGCATGAGCATTAGCAGCAACATATAGCAGCAATGGCTCCTTGTCAATGGGAGCGGCGAGCACGGGCGGATTGGCCAATTGCCGCTTTAAGTCCTCAAATGCTTTATCAGCAGCGGAACTCCGGACGAATTGATCCGTCTTCTTCAACATCTGATACAAAGGAATTGCCTTCTCACCAAGGCGATTGATAAACTGGCTTAACGCAGCAATACGGCCTGCCAGGCGTTGAACATCGTTGATACACTTCGGTTTAGCCAGGGAGGTGATGGCTGTGATCTTCTCCGGATTAGCCTCAATTCCCATGTTGGACACCAGAAAACCCAATAACTTGCCTGCCGGTACACCAAAGACACACTTGGCCGGATTAAGCATCATCTTGTATGTCCTCAGGTTATCAAAGGTTTCCTTCAAGTCGTCAACCAGAGTCTCCTTCTCCCTTGACTTAACCACGATATCATCCATGTAAGCATGTACATTACGACCAATCTGCTTGTGAAGACAATTTTGTACACACCGTTGATAAGTTGCCTGGGCACTCTTGAGCCCAAAGGGCATAGACACATAGCAGAAGGCTCCAAAGGGAGTTATGAATGTCGTCTTCTCCTGGTCCTTAACTGCCATTTGGATCTGATGATAGCCATAATATGCATCCAAAAAAATCAAACGCTCACACCCCGCCGTAGCATCAATAATTTGATCAATACGGGGGAGGGCAAAAGGATCTGCTGGACAAGCCTTATTAAGATCTGTGTAATCCACACACATGCGCCAGGTGTCGTTTTTCTTAAGGACCAGCACCGGATTGGCAAGCCACTCAGGGTGGAAAACTTCAATAATAAAGCCAGCTGCTAAGAGCCTGGCCACCTCTTCTCCAATCGCCTTGCGTCTTTCTTTGTTAAACCGGCGGAGGAACTATTTCACCGGTTTGTATTTAGGATCCACATTAAGGGTGTGCTTAGCGAGTTGCCTCGGTACACTTGGCATGTCAGAGGGCTTCCATGCAAAAATGTCCCGATTCTCACAGATGAACTCGATGAGCGCGCTTTCCTATATCGGATCCAAGTTGACACTGATGCTGAACTGCTTGGACGAATCGCCAGGCACGAAGTCAACAAGCTTAGTTTCAGCTGCCGATTTGAACTTCAGGGCCGGATCATGCTCCGTAGTTGGCTTCTTTAATGGAGTCATGTCCGCCGGATCAACATTCTCCTTATAATACTTCAGCTCCTCGGTGGCACAAACTGACTCTGCGTAGGCTGCATCTCCTTCCTCCCACTCCAAAGCGATTTTACGGATTCCGTGAACCGTTATTGTCCCCTTGTGACCCGGCATTTTGAGCTGTAAATACACATAACAGGGCCGTGCCATAAACTTGGCGTAGGCCGGTCGCCCAAACAGGGCGTGATACGGACTTTGGATTTTCACCACTTCAAACGTCAATGTTTCCAACCTGGAATCATGATCATCTCCAAAGGCCACTTCCAGAGCTATCTTACCAACAGGATATGCTGACTTGCCAGGTACCACACCGTGGAACACCGTATTGGACGGTTTGAGATTTTTATCTGTTAGTCCCATACGACGGAAGGTCTCATAGTACAAGATATTAATGCTGCTCCCTCCATCCATGAGCACCTTGGTGAACTTGTAACCTCCCACCTAAGGCGCCACCACCAGAGCCAACTGACCCGGATTATCAACCTGGGGAGGGTGATCCTCTCTGCTCCATATGATTGGCTATTCAGACCAGCGTAGATAATGGGGCATGGCCGGTTCAACAGAGTTGACTGCCCGTCTCTGAACATTCCGGTCTCGCTTGTCCAAGCTAGTGGTGAAGACATGGTACTTCCCACTATTCAACTGCTTTGGGTTGCTCTGGTAACCCGACTGTTGCTGCTGCTGGTTGTAACCACCCTGGTTGTTCTGATTATTTTGATTGTTATGTCCGCCCAGATTACCATTAAATCCTGAACCGGAATTTCCTCCACCGTAACCCGGCCCGGATCGTGAGCCACTGCCGGAGCCGTGATCATACTGGAAAGCATTAGAATTCTTGAACTCCTGCATAATGAAGCAATCCTTCCAAAGGTGGTTTGCTGGCACTTCCTTCGTCCCATGATTTGGACAGGGCTGGTTCAATAGATAATTTAAGCGGTCCGGGTTAGGGTTAGGCGCTCCACCGTGATTCGGCGGTTTACCCTTGCGTCGCTGACCCTTGTCCTACGCGTTGGTATTAGCCACGAAGTCCATGTTGCCATCCGCTTTACACTTGCCTCCATTACCATTACCTGTAGAGTGGTGTTGTTGACCTTTGGAGTTGCTGTTCTTCTTTCCCTTCCCTATCTTGTCATCATCAGACTCGGGATCCTTGGTACTATCAGAATCAACATACTTTACCAAGGCAGCCATGAGGGTCCCCATGTCAGTGGAATGGCGCTTCATCCGTCCTAATTTCAGCTTTAGGGGCCCAAACCGGCAATTGCCTTCTAGGGTTATAACCGCGGTGTCAGCGTTGATGCGGTCTGATGAATGCAGAACCTGTGAGACCCGGCGCACCCAATGAGTTGTCAATTCTCCTTCCTCCTGGACACAGGTAGCTAAGTCCACTATCGGCATAGGCTGCTTACATGTATCCTTGAAATTACTGATAAACCGGGCTCGTAATTGGTCCCATGAACTGATAGAATTGGCCGGTAAGCTTTTTAACCAAGTACAGGCCGTTCCTTCGAGCATCATGGTGAAGTACTTCGCACATGCCGCATCATCCACATCAAGAATTTCCATGGCCATCTCATAGCTCTCCACCCATGTTTCTGGAGGTTGATCCGCCGTGTAATTTGGTACCTTGCGCGGGCCTTTGAAATCCTTGGGCAGGCGCACATTGCGTGAAGCAGGGGACAAGGCAAGGTACCCCCAAAGAACTAGAAGTAACACCAGGTTCGACCGAGATAGTTGGACGAACCGGCGTAAGCTGCCGAGCCTGATACTGTGCAGCTAACTCGGCCTCCCTGCGCGCTCGGGCCCGATCCACCACTTCCTGAGCATTATCAGCACCACCCGCCGGGTTGTTGCCGTCGGGTGCTCCACGTCGTTCATTACTTGACACTGCCGGTTCATCCATACGCCGGCTATAGCTCCGGCTTGGACGAGGGGTCGAGTGGATCCGGTCGCGGCTGTACGAGTATGCTTCCTGTTGGACCAAAGTTGTCCTAAGAAGCTCCTTGACCCGTCGCGTCTCTACCGCCTGCGGCGAGTCACCTTCAATTGGAATGGCCTCCAGCCGTGCAGCAGCGGCAACGAGATTGTCCATCGGGTTGGAGTAGTGACCCGGAGGTGTTGAAACAGCCTGAGGTATAACAGTGTTTTGACGAGGCAGATCCATCAGATGGGGCTGAACCAGCGCGCCGGTCCCAGGAGCTTCCGCCCGGTTTCCCTCCAGCGGGTTACTGGTTCCTGCTCCTGGGGTGTTGAAAAGGTCTCTGGCCTCGAAAACCGAAGGCAAACGGGATTGGTACTTCCTCTTCATGACTTCATGCGACGCGTTCTGGTCCAACATGAGCCTATAGGCTTGTGCGTCTAAAGCGGCCCGCTCTGCGGTCATCCTGGCATTCTCAGCTGCCAGGTCTGCCTTGGCTTGGGTGATCTGTTCCTTCACCTTTGCAATCTCCGCATTTGGACGTCCTGATCCATCGGGTTAGCTTCTGCCATAAGGACAGCCAATGCGTCAAATAGATCTGATAGAACTTGAACCGACGGGCGTATAGAGCTTCCTGCCCCGGCAGCTGTCGCCGCTACTGAACCGGAGGTTATTCGCGCAGTGGTCAAAAAATGAAGCGCTGCTTGTGTGCCGGCCATGAATATTCCAAATCAGTTGGGTAGATCAGAGGGGTCCGGAATACTGTCGCCATCGGAATAGCCCCCAATCCGACCATCTTGTAGTTGATATAGAGATTCGGTTTCTCCAGTTGATGAGTCATCGCCGGAATAGACGACGGTCTCGCCGCAAGATTCCGATCCATCCTCATAACTTCCTCCATGGACGACTCCTACGAAGGCACGCTTCACGGCCGGTTTAACCCGGGCGGATCGCGCACGCTGAGCCGTTTCGACGGAGTCGGTGCAGATGTCCCGCTCAGGGCCCAGTTCACCGATCTTGCCGATGAAAACGTGTATGCCACCAAAGGGGACCCGGCACCCATACTCAACTGAGTCGGCCTCGGGGCCCCAGCCTGCATCATCGATGTAGAGCTTGCCGCGACGACTCTTAGTCATCCAGCCCACAGCGTAGCCCTCGAGTCCTTCAGAGCGGCCCTCCAAGAACTTGAAACCATCGTGCGATAGCCCCACGGTGGGCGCCAACTGTCGTGGTTTTGTCACGGCAGATGTCCTCGTGAAAGGACTTAGTCGTGGAGCCATCGCAACGGGTTGGCTTGAAGGGGTTAAAGCGGACACAGGGACGAAAGAGAGTTTATACTAGTTCAGCCCCTTCGATGAAGGTAAAATCCTACGTCTAGTTGTGATGGAATTGATGCGGTTTCGAGGACTAGGGAGCAAACAAGCTTCGCCTAAGTCTCGAGTTGTTGTCTGTCGTCCTTGAACCGCCGCCTGGTCATCCCCTTATATACACGGGTGACGCCCGTCGGTTCACAGAGTCCCAATACCGGCTCATAGATGTGTCCGGTTTGGTCTCTACTTATTCCTAACTTACAATACAAGTTACATACCAACGCCGGTTTTCGGCTACAGACCTTGAACCGACTATGGGCCTTGATCCCTCATCTGCCTTCTTGGGCTTTAACATAGTTAACTACTGATGAAGTTAACCCGGCCCAGATAGGCCGATTTACGCCCAGTAGTGATATCCCCAACAACGCTCGAGAACAATCTTGCTTTTCAGGGCAAGACGATATGATCAACATAGCAAGGCTTTGACAAAAACCTAACTCATTGATCGAAGAGTGCACCAGAAATAAGGACTAGGTAGCACAACCAATCTTAGGATCATGATTCAATAACCAGCATGCTAAGAGTGAGAGTTTGTCCATTTACTACCAAGCAACGAGTTGCTCGGAATATTGATTTCACACATCACAATTCACTTGTTGGCATTCTGGTTACAATAACACGAGGACCGAGGAAGGAATGATGATGGTGAGAAGTATCACTGCATCAAGAATTCATTAGAGATGGTGTAATTCCTATGATATTCTTGACAAAATACGGTAATACTCGAGGGTAGAACAGATCAAAGGCTGAATTGGCAATTTGATCTGCGGAATACAATTGCTTTGACTCAATCCTTGATATGGATGAGCTACTAGAGTTTGTTTCTCCTAGTCATTCTGGAATAGAACGGCTCGACGGACAACAAGAATAATAGGCACCGATGAACGAATGCTCACATACTCTTGACTATCAATTGATAGATGAAGGTCGGAATATAACGGAAGGGGGACAACTCAAAGGAACATATATCTTTCTGAGTTGTGGATGCATAGATTAACATGTCGAGCGAGTTCAACATATTTCTTCCGGATAACCCATGCAGAAAGGTAGAACTGGCAGAATCACGATTATGAATGGAGAACTCCTCGGGAGTACTCTAATGGTGATCTTTTGGTTCAAAGAACTTCTGCCTTAATGGTTCATGGTATTTGGAAGAAGGAAATACCATGGACCTCGAGGACTATCACAAAGGTTACTAATATCCTAAAGGAACTAGCAACACTATCAACATGAGGTAAGTAGGGTGAATCTCGGGTTCAAGAACCCAGGAATAGAATACCTACTACTAAATGGCATCACGGGATGCTTTCAAGAATGGTGGCCAGAATCATCACGCTGGGAACACAAAACATGGCTAGATTACTAGGTGATCCCTTAAGACACCTAGGGTCATAATAATAACTCCAACATATATGTCGACGTGATTAATCCGACCCAAAAGGATCATCGGGAACGAGAAGAAGGTATTTGCAAGTGCATCAGAATATTTAGAAACCTAGGATGACTCGAACAGCATAACGGCTGTAAATGCTCAAAAACATTTGAGACATCCTGCAAAATACTGGCATAACCACTCAGAAGCACAATATCAAGATTCCGAGACCAACTATGAACACACGGAAGTAGTAGAAACTGAACTGGGGCTTAAATCCATCAATCCTATAAGTCTCTATCATAGTAACTCGTCATCCTAATAGATAGATGAGAAGGCCTAGTTCTTAAACCCCGTAGGAAGGAAGAGGATGACTCAGATCAGAAGGGCATAAGGTAAAGGAGTAAAAAGAGCCTTACGTTCCCTTCCACAATCAATTGCCTTATATAACTAAAGAATTTCTAGACTCAACTTCGACCAGTTTGGCTTGGTAATCCTACAGGCAGTCAGGCTATGATACCAAAACTGTCAGGACCCCGATTCTAAGTCACACCGATCTAGCATGTAACACATCATATCACTTTGTGGCCTCACGCACGGTATTCCCACGGGTGCCACCTTACCTGGACCGGGACCGTTTGCGCCTTTTGGCTTACGTATATGATAGTGTCGCTGGCATCCATATGACATAGAACCCAGGCTGACATGACTAGTCATGAACCCAAAGTGGCACTAACTGACGGGGATAGGCATACATGAATCAACATCGAGCATGTCGGTCAGCAGCGTGCAAATTCGGGCTGTAGCATTAGGCTAATGGGACTTCGGTGAACCGGGCTGTAGCAGGCTAGGCAGGACTCTGGATGTCACCGCGTGACATTTCCTGGAAGGGACAGACACAGGAACGAAGTGAATCACATGCCGTCCAGTCAAGTGTTCCGGAGCAGTAGTGCTGGGATAGCATGACTTTAGTGAACCGGGTTGTAGTGGACTACTATGGCTCATGGAAGCACAAGACTACATTTCCCCATAAGAGAGGCTACCCAGGATAAACAACTAGGTTGTCGGATCCCACACATACCAAGCATTTCAATCATACACACAATATGCTCGATATGTGTAAATACAACATGGCATCACAACATAACTCTATGACTCAAGTATTTATTCATTAGGCTTCGAGGAGCCAAGTATTACAAACATGGGTCTCATGACCCCAACATGCAGAGCATACAAGCAACAAGCACATGCGGAAGCTTAACTTGTCTAAGTACAGACAACTACAAATGAAGAAGGCTGAGAAGCCTGACTATCTACAAGACCCTCCCAAGGGTACAAGATCGTAGCTGAGGTAGCAAGCTAAACGTCGAAGTCCACGCGGAACTACTAGCGAGACTGAAGTCTCTCTGCAAAACATAAAATAAGCAAACGTGAGTACAAATGTACCCAACAAGACTTACATCAGAACTATCTACATATGCATCGGTATCAAAAAAGGGGTGGTGGAGTTAAACTGCAGCAAGCCAACTTTGACTTGGTGGCTATCCTGAACTACGACTGCAAGTAACTCTTTTGAGGTGGCGCACACGAGTCCACATATTCACCATACCAATACACCACTATGGATCCGCTCCCGTCTCCCTACGAGAACACCATCCATAGCACTCACGCTTATCTTGCGCATTTTAGAGTATCCACTTTCACTTGTCTATGAACTATGCAAGGGGTCCAGGTTTCCATATCCAAGGAATCCGACTATTCGAATAGATAATGATAACCCTACAGGGGTGTACTTCTTCACACACGCTCTCGCCACTTAGCACCATGTACATGTCGTGTATCTCGGCAACCTTCAAGCGGAAGCCTGGTGAGGGAGTCGGCCACGACCTGACTAACCACACAAGTCTCTAGTCTAGGTTTATCGCCTATTCGGGTTCCATCCGGGGTGTCGTTCACGGCCCCAAACGATGTGTACAGGGTTCCCAAGCCCACCATCCGGGTGCCACTTGGTACACCAGGCCACTGTGCCTAGTTTGTCCCAAGCCCTCCTGTACCAGGTGCCACCTAGTAGACTACTAACACTACCTACAAACACCAGAAACTAGTTGCATCTCCTGGACAGAGATCAGGTTGATTAATAAGTCGAGAGAGCTTGGAGCGCCCGAAGCCCAATGTGTGGTAGTAACTGTTCATGGATCACAAACACAGAACTCAGTTCCTGAGGATGGCTGCAATGAGACAACCCACCATGTACTCCTACATTGTCTCTCACCGCTACCTTTACCAAATCGTGTTCACACACTTAGCTCTCAATGGTAGGACATGTTCACCATGTTCCAATTCATTCCCGATGAATCAGACCTGACTCAACTCTAAGAAGTAGGAGGCATGACAACAAGCATGAATGAGTAGGCACATCAGGGCTCAAACAACTCCTACTCGTGCTAGTGGGCTTCATCTATTTACTGTGGCAATGACAGGTCATGCAGAGGAAAAGGGTTCAGCTACCGCAGCATGTAACAGTTGGATCGTTGTTGTCCTAATGCGGTAAAAGAGAGCAGGAGCGAGAGAATGGGATTGTATTGGAATGAACAAGGGGGTTTTGCTTGCCTGGCACTTCTGAAGATAGTATAGCTCTTCATCGGTGTCATCGAACTCATCGCCGGATCAACGTCTACTAAGGGGGAACAATATCGGCAAACATGGAAGAACACAATCAATGCGATGCAACAATATGATGGATGATCATGACATGTCAATATGCTGTGTTTTGAGCTAATGCAACTAGCAACATGTTAAATGGAGTTGGTTTGAACCCTAGGTTCAAATTCAAACTCCATATGTGAAGGTTTAAATGCCATTTATATGATTTGGCCTAAAACGCAGGCATAAGTTGTTCTAACATGCATGAAAATGGTACAGATGGATAGATTGAATTTTTCTGATAATTTTTCATATATAAATTATTTCATTTGGAGTTACGGTTGAATTTCTATGATTTTTAGATGTTTAAACTGTTTTCTGGAATTTCCTGAATTATTTTAAAACCAGAAAATCATTACTGCGCCAGCATGACATAATTCTGACGTCAACAGGTCAACGGTGCCAGCCCAGGTTAAACTTGACGGCTGGGACCCACGCGTCAGTGTCTTTGGGCTGGAACAGAGGCTGACCAGTGGGACCAAATCAATGCTGACTGGGCAGGTCAAACCTGACACTTGGGGTCCGCAAGATGAGTACTAAACTAAATAGGAATTAAACTAACCTTAACAGGCACAGGGGCCCACATGTAAGTGAGTAGTGTGGGGGTGATTAGCGGGGTCATTAGTGCAAATAATGGGCCACGTCGACATCGCCGGAGTTCGGCCGGCGGCGACCAAAACGACGGCGGCGCGACCCAGGTTTGAGCTACGGGCGGCCACACAACATGCGGAAGGGCTCTACGGGTTCCTGGCGTTGCGGCGCTTCTAGTGGTGGTGGAGGGTGGTGCTGGGGTGGCCGGAAAGTGGCCGTCGATGAGCTTTAGGGGTGGCCAGATCTCGGGCACTAACGGTTAGGCGCTACGGCGCGTTTCGGGACGAACTGGTGGGGTCTGCGGCTTCCTGTGGAAGCGCTGGGCACGCCTACGTGCTCTGGTGCGACGTGCGGGTGTTCCAACCATGGCGGCGACATGGCCGGTGGCGGGGAGCGCTAGGCTCCGGTGGTTGATGTGGCTAGGGGGCGAATTAGGCAACAGGGCATGGGGGAATCGGTGCAGCAGCTCACCGCGGTTCTTCTGGTGCTGCTGGCGAGGCAGGGGAGGCACGGGGTCCGGCGAATCGACAGCGGCATCACCGGCACCCGAGGTCGGAAACGATGGCGTTGGAGGTGCACTAGAGCTTCTGGTGCCGCGTGACTCGATGGAGAGGATGACGACGTCGTGGCGGAGCTCGGGGTCATGTCAGAGAGGCACGGGGAAGGCTGTGGTCGATGCAACGGCGAACGGTGGCGACAGGCGCGCTTGGCTGCTGCGCGGAGAGAGCAGAGGAGGGGGATGGACACAAGGAGGGTGAGAGAGAGACCAGGGAGGTGTGTGGCGACGCGAGGGAGGTCCAGGCAGGCAGGGAGAGAGGAGGTGGCCGCAGCGCGTGCACGCGCGCACGGAACACACACCCTCCTGCCTACTGGCAGGAGGTTGAAGATGGTGCGACGGCTGGGCTGGGCTAGCTATAGTGTTGGGCCGAGGTAAGTGGCCAGGTACTATCTCTCTCTCTCTTTTCCATTTCTGTTTCAGTTTTTCTATTACTTTTATTCAGTTTTGAATTAGTAAAAATACTAATTCATTTTGAAAAATCTTGAAAATGATTGTGGCATATGTTTGGATTATTTCCAGCAACCTTAAAATACTTTCAAGATTATCTGGACATTTAAAATTATTTATAGGATTTAAATGTCCAAATGAAAATACTTATGATTTAATTCAAAAATCCATAAATGACCTAGAAAGCTGTGCACCATTTTTGTCAGAGGTTCTAGACCAATTCAAAAATGATGAACTTCTCTAAAGAGCATTCTGGTTTCTTGAAAATGTTTTTAAGTTGAACCTATTTGATTTAATTTTGGTGCTAGGGTTTGTCATCCCCATTTCAACTTTAATTGAAAAATAAACATGATGCATGGATGCTTTAAGGCAACTAATGGCAAGCAAATTCTAGGGTTGTGACATCAGGTGCACCAACATGATATTCTTCATGGTCTGGAATGACTTCTTCAGCAGATTCTTTGGTAGGAATGACATCCTCAGTAGCCTTGAACTTAATGGATTCCTTAGGAGGTATTTCATCTATCACAGGAGGTAGGTGCTCTCTTTGCGAGCCATTAGTCTCGTCGAACCGCACATCTAAAGTATCAACAACCTTGTGGTGATAGGTGTTGAGGACTCTGTTGGTGTGCGAGTCCTTACCATAACCAAGCATAAAACCTTCATGTGCTTTCGGTGCAAATTTAGAACTATGATGAGGATATCTAATCCATCATTTGGCACCGAAGACATTGAAATAAATCACATTGGCTTTCTTCTTGGTGAGGAGTTCATATGTAATCTTCTTGAAGAATTTGTGAACATATACTCTGTTGATGATGTGGCACGCAATATCAATTGCCTTAGGCCAGAAGCAAGGAGGCGTCTTGTACTCATCAAGCATAGTGCTGGCCATCTCAACAAGAGTCCTGTTCTTGCACTCCACGACGCCATTCTGCTGAGGAGTATAGGGAGCAGATAACTCATGAGTAATACCAAGTTCATCAAGATAGTCATCGAGACCGGTGTTCTTGAACTCAATTCCATTCTCACTTCTGATGTGCTTGATCTTCACACCAAAGTTGGTTGAAGCCCTCTAGGAAAATCTTTTGAAGACTTCCTGCACTTCAATTTTGTAAGTGATGATATGCAACCATGTATATCGAGAATAATCATCAACAATGACAAAGCCATATAAAGATGCAACATTAGTAAATGTGGCATAGTGAGTAGGGCCAAAAAGATCCATGTGAAGCAATTCAAATGGATGAGTGGTAGTCATGATGGTATTTGAGGGATGCTTGGCCTTGGTCATCTTTCCAGCTTCATAAGCTGCACACAAATGCTCCTTGAGGAAGTTGACACCCTCGATGCCAATGACATGCTTTTTCTTCGCGAGCGTGTGCAAGTTTCTCATCCCAACATGACCAAGTCATCGATGCCATAGCCAGCCTTCTGAAGCTTTTGCAAATAGACATGTAGCAGGTTGTGGTCCTGTAGAGAAATCAAAAACATACAAATCTCCTCTCCTAAAGCCTTCGAAAACTTTGGAATTGTCAGCTTCCATGATCACAACACAACGATACTTGCCAAAGATGACAACCATATCAAGATCACTAAGCATTGAGATAGACATCAGGTTGAACCCTAAGGACTCGACAAGCATGACTTTGTCCATGTGTCGATCCTTTGAGATTGCAACCTTACCTAGACCCAATACCTTGCTTTTGTCTTTGTAAACGTAGGTGATATGCTTCAGATGCGATGGAGACAAGGGAGCATCCATCAATATATTCTTGTCACCTCCTGATACGTCTCCAACGTAACTACTTTTCCAAACACTTTTGCCCTTGTTTTGGACTCTAACTTGCATGATTTGAATGGAAGTAACCCGGACTGACGCTTTTTTCAATAGAATTGTCATGGTGTTATTTTTGTGTAGAAATATAAGTTCTGGAATGACCTGAAAATCAACGGAGATTACTTTTGGAATATATAAAAAATACTGGTGAAAGAATCCACGTCAGGGGGCCCACACCCTGTCCATGAGGGTGGGGGCGCGCCCTCCTGCCTCATGGGCCCCCTGACGCTCCACCGACCTCAACTCCAACTCCATGTATCCACTTTCGGGGAGAAAATAATCAAAGAGAAGGATTCGTCACGTTTTACGATACGGATCCGTCGCTAAGCCCTAAACTCTCTCAGGAGTGCTGATCTGGAGTCCATTCGGGGCTCCAGAGAGGGGAATCCGTCGCCATCGTCATCATCAACCTTCCTCCATCACCAATTTCATGATGCTCATCGCCGTGCGTGAGTAATTCCATCGTAGGCTTGCTGGACGGTGATGGGTTGGATGAGATTTATCATGTAATCGGTTAGTTTTGTTAGGGATTCATCCCTAGTATCCATTATGTTCTGAGATTGATGTTGCTATGACTTTGCTATGCTTAATGCTTGTCACTAGGGCCCGAGCGCCATGATTTCAGATCTGAACCTATTATGTTTTCATGAATATATGTGAGTTCTTGATCCTATCTTGCAAATCTATAGTCACCTATCAAGTGTTATGATCCGTTAACCCCAAAGTGATAATAATCGGGATACTTACCGGTGATAACCGTAGTTGGAGGAGTTCATGTATTCACTATGTGTTAATGCTTTGGTCCGGTACTCTATTAAAAGGTGGCCTTAATATCTGTTAGTTTCCAATAGGACCCCGCTGCCACGGGAGGGTGGGACAAAAGATGTCATGCAAGTTCTTTTCCATAAGCATGTATGACTATATTCGAAATACATGCCTACATTCATTGATGAACTGGAGCTAGTTCTATGTCACCCTATGTTATAACTATTGCATGAGGAACCGCATCCGACACAATTTCCATCACTGGTCCATTTCCTGCGAGCTTTTCATATATTGTTCTTCGCTTATTTACTTTTCCATTGCTACTGTTCCAACCACTATAAAACCAAAACTGCTACCGTTACTTTTGCCACTGTTACCACTACTATCATATTACTTTGCTACTAAATACCTTGCTGCAGATATTAACTTTCCTGGTGTGGTTGATTTGACAACTCAGCTGCTAATATTGAGAATATTCTTTGGCTCCCCTTGTGTCGAATCAATAAATTTGGGTTGAATACTCTACCCTCGAAAATTGTTGCGATCCCCTATACTTGTGGGTTTTCAAGACTATTTTCTGGCGCCGTTGCCGGGGAGCATAGCTCTATTTTTTGAGTCACTTGGGATTTATATCTGTTGATCACTATGAAGAATTTGAAAGATCAAAGAACCAAGATTTTTCCCTCAACTACGAGGGGAGGTAAGGAACTACCATCTAGCTCTACACTTGATTCACCTTCTGTTTTGAGTAAACTTGCGACACCTACTCCGGCTATTCATTCTGATATGTCGGATGTTATTGATGATGCCACTTCTGCTTTGCATAATACTTATGATGAAACTACTTCTATGCTTGATAATATTGTGCCACTAGGTGAATTTCTTGATGAACAACTTGCTAGGTTTAGAGAGAATGAAATTATTGAAACTAATAATATTGATGAAAGTGATGATCAAGATTCTCCCGCTAGATATGAATTGCCTATTGTGCCTGAGGGTTATGTTATGGATGAAGAAACTGCTAGAGACTTCTTAGCTTGCAATGATAGATCTGATCTTAAGAAATTATTAGCTAAGCTTAAAGAAAAGTCTTTGAATGCTAGAATGAAATACGACCCTGCTTTTTCTACTTCACCTATCTTTATTACTGATAAGGATTATGATTTCTCTGTCGATCCTGAGTTAATTACTTTGGTTGAATCTAATCTTTTTTTATGGCTATGAATCTAAAACTATTGTGGCAAATCTTACTAAATTAAATGATACAGCCACCCTGTTTACTAATGATGAGAAAACTCGCTATTACTTTATCCTTAAGTTGTTTCCATTCTCATTAAAGGGTGATGCTAAAACATGGTTTAATTCTCTTGATCCTAGTTGTGTGCATAGTCCCCAGGATTTGATTTATTACTTCTCTGCTACATATTTCCCCACTCATAAGAAACAAGCTTCCTTAAGGGAAATATATAATTTTGTGGAAATTGAGGAAGAGAGTCTCCCACAAGCTTGGGGGAGGCTTCTCCAATTACTTAATGCTTTGCCTGATCATCCTCTCAAGAAAAATGAAATACTTGATATCTTTTATAATGGACTAACTCATGCTTCCAGAGACCACCTGGATAGTTGTGTTGGTTGTGTTTTCAGGGAAAGAACTGTTGATCAAGCTGAATTGCTATTGAATAATATGTTGAGTAATGAAAGTGATTGGACACTTCCTGAACCAACTCCTAAGCCAACCCCGACGAGAAAGGGTATTCTATTTCTCAGTCCTGAAGATATGCAAGAGGCAGAGAAATCTATGAAAGAAAAAGGTATTAAAGCTGAAGATGTTAACAATTTACCACCTATTGAAGAAATACATGGTCTTGATAACTCGACACATGTAGTAAAGGTGAATTCTCTCTATAGATTTGATGAAGGTGATATTCCTCGTTAAAAGTCTGCTAGCCAATGCTTAGATGAGTTTGATAATTTTATTGTTAAACAAGAAACTTCAATGCTTATGCTGCAAGACAATTGAAACGCAATGCTAATATGCTTGACCACTTGAGTGATTATATGTCTAGAGTTAAAGGTGAACTTAAACTTACACTACTGGAATCAGCTTCTTTGCCGTCCGCTATGGCAGACGGCAAAGGCATGGATCACAGACGTCAAAGACCTTTCCCGTCAGCCAGCAGACGACAAAAGGTCCGGCTGAATAAGCTACGGCAAAGGGCCCTTTGCTGTCTGCTGGCAGACGGCAAAGATGAAATGGTCTTTAGGGGGTAGACGACAAAGTACCTGGACGGCACACGTGGTATCATAGGTCCGTTAGGGGGTTAACGGCATGCTTTGCCGTCTGCCAGCAGACGGCAAAGACCTTTGCATCTTTGCTGTGTGCTGGCAGACGGTAAAGAGCCCAAATAGGACAGCCCAGGCTGCTGCCACGTGGCCTCTTTGCCGTCTGCTAGCAAACGGCAAAGTGGCTATATAGCCCCTGTTTTTTCTATTTTTTGTTATATCAATTCATTTTCAGAGAAATTCACACACACACACACATATACATATGCATATATATATATGTATATATATATATATATATATTCAGAGTCACATTGTTTCAAACATCAAACATCATACATCAAACATAGTTTCACCATCGTCATCAAACATCATATATCCAATTCATATATACATAGTTTCACAAACATCCAATACATCTAACATCTAACATCTAACATCTAAATAGTAGCATTGTGCCATTCCGTGAAGTAAACCAAACCTGCAAAACTGGGAGTAAGAAATTAGAAGAAGAAGAAGAAGACTAGAAGAAGAAGAAGAAGAGCTCTTCCTATTCCTTCTCTTCCTCCTCTTCCTTGTTTTTTCCATCTTATTCATTATTTGTGTTATTTTAGAGTTAACCTATCTAAGTATGCCATTTTTGTGCTACCAAATCTATGATGAAATGAATAGAACAAGAAACTAATGCTTTCATATTTTAGAAAGCAAGCCACCAAATTTTCACTTCAGTACTTTGCATCGAAAGATAATCATCTAGAGTGACGGCTGCAACTGCAAACTTTCCTTCACCAACCCTGTACATGCACTAATTAGTGCGTTGCATTCGGAAGTAAAGTAGAATTTAGGCAGCGTAAATGAGCTAAAACCAGTGCACAAAACAGAGAGCTCAAACCCATGCCCAGTCCCAATGATTAAAGGAAAATTAAATGTGTCAAAAGGATCGCTATCCTGAAAATAATCGAGATGGCAAGGTATACATATTTTAGGATGTATGAAACATACGGTAAATACGGCCTCTTGCCTTCTCAAAATAATAAAACCTCTTGAATAACACAAGTACAGACTACCAACACTAACAGAACCTTCTTGAGTTTACCTACCAGGAAGCATGTGGCTCAATAAATAAATTGGCATTGCCTATTAGGGTCAGGAAATTCATCCACACTTAGCTGATGCCTCTCTCTCCCTCTCTCTCTCGATTGCATTGCAGATGATTTGTAGGTTTAGACCATGGACCCCCTTTCTCTCTCTCTCTCTCTCTCTATCTATCTATCTATCTATCTATCTATGTATCTACTGATGGAATTGCATAGAATTCTAAACTGAATTTTCAGAAACTTGGATGTTGATTGGATCTACTTGAAAGGAAGATTGCAAGTAGTACCAAGCATGTAGTGGATCCATAGGATTGAAACATAGGAAATCCCAAAAAAATTACATGTAGTCGCCGTAGCATGAGGTGGTGCAGGACAAAGAGTCGTCGTTTTGATGGCCAGCATCGGCGCCCATGTGGGTGGGTTCATCCTCCTGGTTGTCGTCGCCATCGAGGTACTCGTCCTCTCGTCGTTTTCCTACTGCTGCTCCAAATCGAAGCACACATGCATCATACATACATACATACATACATACAGGACCAAATATGATTTGAAATAGATAGAACCAAAGTGCAACTAGCCTAGTATATACATGATCTCATCAGGAACCAGAGTTATATAACAAGTAGTCCTACACAAGAACCTACAGTCCGGTGGCATCAAGCACTAAACCAAACCTCATCACACACCCACCCACCTAGTTTGGTTTCACAACCAGCAGCATAGAAACGAACTAGGCTACATCAGAGCAATGTTTGTAGGGAAATAACCAACCTCACAATGACAGTCACGGTGGACGACCTCACAGGTAATCTTAAACCATGCATGTGACAGTGAAAATTAATACCTGAGGCCTGAGCATTACGAATCACAAGCCAATTATTTTCTTTGAAACTAAAATGAATAGGTGGGCATGTATCACAAACCGACTTCTTGAAAACACAAGCTAATGTCTGGACATTATGAATCTTAAACCAATTCTTTTTGTTTGACAGCCACAACTAGCAGTACATGGTCGAAACAAATTAAAAAATAGCAAAGATAATAGCTAGTAGCACTGTCCAGAAGCATGCGTATGTGGGACAACAGAAGCAGCCATTTTTAGAAAAATTAAACCAATCCAAAATGTTAATCAATTAAGCAGCTCTCTGGTTCGCACAACATATATGAGGGTAGTGGTCTGCTATGTTTAGAACTAGAGCCCCACAGACATGCATCTATCTAAATTTATAAACAAGATTTCCTCACTTGATCTGTATTATTTCTCACACAAAAGTTAAACAAGCAACCAGCCATAGTAATCAAATAGAGGAGAACACCATTGGTATTCAACAAGCTGTAAAGAAATCTACTCTGAAATCAGAGAGCATGCAACATAAAAAATTTAAACAAGGAACATTCAGACCTCCATGGACATGCAGATCGCCCCACCTCCCTTGCCCTTCTTCTGGTCTTTCTCCTCCTTCCTCATCCCCTTCTACTACTTTTCTTTGGACACGGAAAGCACCAAATTAATGCCCCTAAAAACAAACCCGATCAGATCAGAAATTGCACAAGGGAAAAAGGAATTTTTCTTCCCAAATTGAAAGAAACAGGGGGTTGAGAGAGGGAGAGAGGTGAGATGGGGAGGAGGATCATGGCTGCCGTTGTGTGGTGGCGGATAAGGCCCTCCTCTGTTGCTGCCTTGTGGTGGAGACGCAGCATCCAGCAGGTGCAGCCGCGTGAGGAGCCATGCGACGAGGCGTATAGGACCGCAGAGGCACGCCGGCGGCAGAGACGAGGCCGCGCACCAAACCCTAGTCATGGAGGGATGGGTTGGGCGCCACCGTTCGAGGGGTGAGGGATGAATCTGGCCGGAGGAATCGACGCAGCGGGGCGGTTGAGCTCGGTAGCATGTTGCGCGCCAACCATTGTCGCCGAAGCTCGCCGGATTAAGGGCGGTGGCGGTGGCTAACCCTAGGGCGCTAGAGAGCAGAGAGGAGATGTGGGTGCGGGTATGGGGGTAGTTGGGGCGGGGCGGCCGGCGGCGGGGGTGGCACGGGGCGGCGGCGGCACGGGAACGGGTGTGGCACGGTTGAGGGGCGGTGGCAGCGGCTCGGGCAGGAGAGAGAGAGAGAGAGAGAGAGAGAGAGAGAGAGGACAAATATGTCGGTGGGGCACGGGTGAGGGTGCTGGCCCGCTTTTAGTTAGGTCATGGCTCTTTGCCGTCTGCTAGCAGACTGCAAAGCTCCTAGTTAACGGATTCTAGGTTGGCCACTTTTGTTGCCGTCCGCTAGCAGACAGCAAACAAGCTTTGTCGTCTGCCAACAGACAGCAAAGAAAGTGGTCGTTAGGTGGTTCTCACTAGTGGGCCACCCTCCCTCTTTGTCATCTGCTAGCAGAAGGCAAAGTTTCTATGTCGTCCGCTAGCAAACGGCAAAGAGCTGGCTGACGGCAAACACCCTCTTTGCCGTCCGCTCTTTATTTGCCGTCGGCTTTCTGTAAGCTGATGGCAAAAACCTTCTTTGCCGTCAGCTAGCAGACGGCAAAGAGCTGGCTGACGGCAAAGATCCTGATTTCAGTAGTGTTATTAGTAATCATGCTTCTATGGATACCACTCAAGTAGAACAAGTACTTAAGGCTCATAATGATTTGCTCAATGAATTAAATAATAAAAATAATGATAATGATGTTAGAGTTATGACTAGTGGGGGTAAAATGACTCAGGAACCTTTGTATCCTAAGGTCCACCCTAAGAGAATTGAGCAAGATTCTTACAAAACTAATGTTGATGAACCTAGTTCTTCTAAGAAGAAGACAAATAAAAATGATAGGACTTTGCATGCTTCTAGTGACCTGTGGTTGACACACCTGAGAATCCCAATGATATTTCTATTTCTGATGCTGAAACTCGATCTGGTAATGAACATGAACCTAGTGATAATGTTAATGATGCATGATGCTCAACCTAGAAATGGTAATGATGTAGATATTGAACCTGCTATTGATCTTGATAACCCACAATCAAAGAATCAACGTTATGATAGGAGAGACTTTGTTGCTAGGAAGCACGGTAAAGAAAGAGAACCATGGGTTCAGAAACCCATGTCTTTTCCTCCTAAACCATCCAAGAAAAAGGATGATGAGGATTTTGAGCGCTTTGCTGAAATGATTAGACCTATCTTTTTGCATATGCATTTGACTGATATGCTTAAAATGAATCCTTATGCTAAGTACATGAAGGATATTGTTACTAATAAAAGAAAGATACCGGAAGTTGATATTTCCACCATGCTTGCTAATTACACTTTTAAGGGTGGAATAGCAAAGAAACTTGGAGATCCAGGAGTACCAACTATACCATGCTCCATTAAGAGAAACTATGTTAAAACTGCTTTATGTGATCTTGTAGCCGGTGTTAGTGTTATGCCTCTATCTTTATATCGTAGACTTGATTTAAATAAGTTGACACCTACTGAAATATCTTTTCAAATGGTTGATAAATCAACTGCTATACCTATCGGTATTTGTGAGGATGTGCATGTTGTGGTTGCAAACATTACTATTTTAACAGACTTTGTCATTCTTGATATTCCTGAGGACGATAGTATGTCGATTATCCTTGGTAGGCCCTTTTTGAACACTGCAGGGGCTGTTATTGATTGCAACAAAGGCAATGTCACTTTTCATGTTAATGGTAATGAGCATACGGTATACTTTCCGAGGAAACAACCTCAAGTCCACAGTATCAATTCTATTGAAAAAAATTCAACAATTACTATTGGAGGTTTTGAATTTCCTCTTCCTACTGTCAAGAAGAAATATGATATTCTTATTGTTGGGGACATGCATATCCCCGTTGAGGTGACCTAGTGTTATTTGAAATTTCTCTAGTTTCATGTGATTCGGAATGAGTTTGTTAACAAGACTTGATCAACCTTGTTAGTGGATTCCTTTTGATGAGCATGAGATCGATGAAGTTAGAAAGCACAACCTTCTGTACCCTCCTTTTACTTTCTGTTATTTTTATTAAATAAAGTAAAAATAGTATTTTCTGTCTATTTTCTGAATTATCCTTGCAATAAAAAAATACCCCGAAAATAAAAGTTCTCCAAATGCCCTGAAAATGAAATATATTTTTTTCAGAATATTTAAGAATTTTTGGCACTGAGACCACATGAGGGGGACCCACCATGTGCCCACAGGGTGGAGGGCACGCCCACCCCCTGGGCACGCCCCCTGCCTCGTGGACCCCACTTGGGTCCCCTCCACTTATACTTGCACCCACACACTCCGTCTTGCTTCAGAAAAAATCACCCACCAGCTCAAACCCGAGTTCTTGCTCATCTTGCTGCCATTTTCGGTCTCCTTGCTCAAAGCTCCATCCACAAAACTGCTTTGGGGGATTGTTCATCGGTTTGTGACTCCTCCAATGGTCCAATTATTTTTTGTTCTAGTGCTTTATTTATTGCAAATTTTTGTTGCTTAGGTGACCCTGTAGTTGCTATCTAGGCACTTGTAGGAGTAGTTGCTATCAACTTTGTTGAGTTTGGTTCACTTTTATTATAAGTTATAAAAATTTCAGAAATTTTCAGAAAAAGATGGAGAGACTATTGAGGGGCTCATCGAGCCGAAGCTCTAAGGATAAGCAAAGTGAAGAAAATAAGAAGCCCAAGTATAATCTCCCTCGTACTGCGGAGGTTCGGCCGTGTGAATGGCCTTGTGATGAGTTCTTGAGGGAAGCCGGGATTTATGAAGATTTTTATTATTTGGCTAAGAATGCAGGCCTCACCAACTTCCTCCACGACCAGCGTGAACAATATCTCTTACTCACCAATATTTTTCTGCAAAATTTTCTTTTCCATGCTAGGAGATCACCACCTTCGGTGGAATTTTATTTATATGATGAGCATACGGAGATGTCACTTTATGATTTTTGCGGGGTTTGTAGGATACCCTTTGAGGTCAGCATAGAGGAACCACATCGTAATGATGTGGAGGGATTTATTGATACGATTGATGTAGGGGAAACGAGGAAAGTTTCCGATGTAAGAATCACTAGCATACATTTTCCTCTTCTACATTACTTTGCAATATTTGCTAGTAGATGCTTAATTGGTCGCGGGAACTGTGGAAATCTTAGTGCTCCTGATATTGTTATTTTGCGCCATTCTTTGTTTTGTGATAACACTTTTATTTTAGGCGCTATTGTTGCTAAATGGTTAAATACGAACCGTACAAATGGTCCCGTCCTAGGAGGCATCTTCGCCTCGCGCCTTGCTGCACACTTTAAAATACCTATTAGGCATTATGAGAATGAGGAAAAGTTGTTGCCTCATATTTTTCTAGATTATAAGAGCATGGTAGCACACGATTTTATTGTCAATCATAAGAAGAAAATGCTTAACTATAGACTGGTATTTCATAAGAAACACTTTGAGGCTATTATCTTGCCTACTCCCTCTTTCTTCAACATATTTTCAGGCACGTACCTTGTTTTGCAGGAGGCCGTTCAGGCATACCAGAGCCTGACATCAGCTCCAGAGCCGGAGCCATGGTACGTCTTCAACGTATCTATAATTTTTGATTGCTCCATGCTATTATATTATCTATTTTGGATGTCAATGGGCTTTACTTTACACTTTTATTTCATTTTTGGGACTAACCTACTAACTAGAGGCCCAACCCAAATTGTTGTTTTTTGCCTGTTTTAGGGTTTCACCGAAAAGGAATATCAAACGGAGTCCAAACGGAATGAAACCTTCGGGAACGTGATTTTCTCAACAAACGTGATCCAGGAGACTTGGAGTGGGCGTCAAGAAACATTCGAGGAGGCCATGAGGCAGGGGGTGCGCCTACCCCCCTAGGCGCGCCCTCCACCCTCATGGGCCCCTCGTTGCTCCACCGACCTACTTCTTCCTCCTATATATATATCCACGTACCCACAAAATGTCCAGGAGATCCACGAAAACCTAATTCCACCACCGCAACCTTCTGTACCCGAGAGATCCCATATTGGGGCCTTTTCCGGAGCTCCGCTGGAGGGGGCATTGATCACAGAGGGCCTCTACATCAACTCCACGGCCTCTCCGGTGATGTGTGAGTAGTTTACTTCAGACCTACGGGTCCAGAGTTATTAGCTAGATGGCTTCTTCTCTCTCTTTGTATCTCAATACAAAGTTCTCCTCGATCTTCTTGGAGATCTATTCGATGTAATCTTCTTTTCCGGTATGTTGTCGAGATCCGATGAATTGTGGGTTTATGATCAAGTTTATCTATGAACAATATTTGAATCTCATCTGAATTCTTTTATGTATGATTGGTTTATCTTTGCAAGTCTCTTCGAATTATCAGTTTGGTTTGGCCTACTAGATTGATCTTTCTTGCAATGAGAATTGCTTAGCTTTGGGTTCAATCTTGCGATGCTCGATCCCAGTGACAGAAAGGGAAATGACACGTATTGTATTGTTGCCATCGAGGATAAAAAGATGGGGTTTATATCATATTGCATGAGTTTGTCTCTCTACATCATGTCATCTTACTTAAAGCATTGCTCTTTTCTTATGAACTTAATACTCTAGATGCATGTTGGATAGCGGTCGATGTGTGGAGTAATAGTAGTAGATGCAGAATTGTTTCGGTCTACTTTTCGCAGATGTGATGCCTATATAAATGATCATACCTAGGTATTCTCATAACTATGCTAAATTCTATCAATTGCTTGACAGTAATTCGTTTACCCACTGTAATACTTATGCTCTTGAGAGAAGCCACTAGTGAAACCTATGGCCCCGGGTCTATCTTCCATCATATTAATCTTCCAAACACTTAGTTATTTCTATTGCCGTTTATTTTACTTTGCATCTTTATTTCTCTTTATCATAAAAATACCAAAAATATTATCTTATCATATCTATCAGATCTCACTCTCGTAAGTGACTGTGAAGGGATTGACAACCCCTTTATAGGGTTGGCTGCGAGGTTCTTATTTGTTTGTGTAGGTGCGTGGGACTCGAGCGTGATCTCCTACTGGATTGATACCTTGGTTCTTAAAAACTAAGGGAAATACTTACGCTACTTTACTACATCACCCTTTCCTCCTCAAGGGAAAACCAACGCAGTGCTCAAGAGGTAGCAAGAAGGATTTCTTGTGCCATTGCCGGGGAGATTCGCGCCAAGTCAAGTCAAGATTTAACTCCTGACAACGAGCCATTTCTAGCACCGTTGCTGGAGAGTCTACGCACAAGTCAAGACATACCAAGTACCCATCACAAACTCTTATCCCTCGCATGACATTATTTGCCATTTGCCTCTCATTTTCCTCTCCCCCACTTCACCCTTAACGTTTCATTCACCCTTCTTCTGTTCATCTTTCCATTTTCTTTTATGTCTTACTTGGCTCGTTTGCTCGTTTGGTTGGAATAGTTGTTTATTTATTGCTAAACTTAGAACCTAAGATCTATGGATCCTCATCCGCTTGCTAATCTTTTTAAGAGATCCAATTATGATGAACCAATTGCTAGTGAGTTTTGTGCACTAGATTATGTTTATGAAGTTTTGCTTGAAATTCACAAATCTGAAAATTGTGATGAAGTACTTTATGGAGTGATTCACAATGGATCTTTGAATATTAAGCATGATTGTAGTGACAATAGTATAAATTCTATTAATGTCAATTGTGCTTATAATATGCAAAACCCTAAGCTTGGGGATGCTACTTTTGTTATGTCTACTACTTGTTGCAATGATCATGATTGGGGTGTTTCTTCTTATGATCTTGAAAATTTATTTAAGCCCCATGATGGATATGAGATTGATTATAATGTTTGCAATAATATTGAAAGTGGGTTTGGAAGAGTGTCAACTTTAGATCCCACATATTTGGAGAATGCTCAATCTTATGAATTTTTTGATAAAAGTGGGTTTGGAGAGGTCATGACTTTAGTTAATGTTAATCCAACTATTTTGGAAGAGTGTCAACTTTGCATACATGTGGACCGTGTTAAGAATATCTTTTGTGATAGCCATATTGTCGAATTTGATTATGATCCTACATGTAATTATTATGAGACAGGAAAATATTGTGGTAGAAATTTTCATGTTACTAAATTACCTCTCATTATGTTGAGATTGCTATTGTTTCTTTCCGCTTCCTTGCATATGCTAGTTTTTGCTTGCCTTGATAATTTGTTTTCCTATAAGATTCCTATGCATAGGAAGTATGTTAGACTTAGATGTGTTTGTCACGTGTTTTATGATGCTCTCTTTGTGCTTCAATTCTTGTGTTTCATGTGAGCATCGTTGAAATCTTATGCCTAGCTATAAGGCTTTAAAGAAAAGCGCTTGTTGGGAGACAACCCAATATTTTTCCTTGCTGTTATTCAATAAATAATTTATCTAGCCTCTGTTTTGGTTGTGTTTTTTGTGTTTAATTAGTGTTTGTGCCAAGTAGAACCATTGGGAAGACTTGGGGAAAGTCTTTTTGATCTTGCTGTAAAAAATAGAATCTTTAGCGCTCACGAGAATTTCTGCCATTTTTATTTGAAGTCATATTTAGTTAATTATTTTTGCAGATGATTAATAGATAAATTCCTCATGTCCAGAAATTTATTTTAGAATTTTTGGGGTTCCAGAAGTTTGTGTTAGCTACAGATTACTACAGACTGTTCTATTTTTTATAGATTCCGTTTTTCGTGTGTTGTTTGCTTATTTTGATGAATCTATGGCTAGTAAAAGAGTTTATAAACCATATAAAAGTTGGAATACAGTAGTCTTAACACCAATATAAATAAATAATGAGTTCATCACAGTACCTTGAAGTGGTGTTTTGTTTTCTTTCGCTGACGGAGCTCGCGAGATTTTCTATTTTGAGTTTTGTGTTGTGAAGTTTTCATGTTTTGGGTAAAGATTTGCTGGATTATGGAACAAACAGTGGCAAGAGCCTAAGCTTGGGTATGCCCATGGCACCCCAAGGTAAAATTCAAGGACACCAAAAAGCCTAAGCTTGGGTATGCCCCGGAAGGCATCCCCACTTTCGTCTTCGTCTATCGGTAACTTTACTTGGAGCTATATTTCTATTCACGACATAATATGTGTTTTGTTTGGAGCGTCTTGTATGATTTGAGTCTTTGCTTTTTAGTTTACCACAATCAACCTTGCTGTACACACCTTTTGAGAGAGACTCACATGACTTAAAATTTATTAGAATACCCTATGTGCTTCACTTATATCTTTTGAGCTATATAGTTTTTGCTCTCTAGCTTCACTTATATCTTTTAGAGCACGGCGGTGGTTTTATTTTATAGAAATAATTGATGTCTCATGCTTCACATATATTATTTTGAGAGTCCTTTAGAACGACATGGAAATTTTCTTTAATATAAAAACTTTCATAGAAGTGCACTGAATACTATGAGAAGTTTGATACTTGATAATTGTTTTGAGATATGGAGATGGTGATATTAGAGTCATGCTAGTTGAAGTAGTTGTGAATTTGAGAAATACTTGTTTTGAAGTTTGTGATTCCCGTAGCATGCACGTATGGTGAACCGTTATGTGATGAAGTCGGAGCATGATTTATTTATTTATTGTCTTCCTTATGAGTGGCGGTCGGGGACGAGCGATGGTCTTTTCCTACCAATCTATCCCCCTAGGAGCATGCGCGTAATAGTTTGTTTCGATAACTAATAGATTTTTGCAATAATTATGTGAGTTCTTTATGAGTAATGTTGAGTCCATGGATTATACGCACTCTCACCCTTCCACCATTGCTAGCCTCTCTAGTATCGTGCAACTTTCGCTGGTACAATAAACCCACCATATACCTTCCTCAAAATAGCCACCATACTTACCTATTATGTCATTTCCATAGCCATTCCGAGATACATTGCCATGCAACTTTCCACCGTTCCATTATTATGACACACTTCATCATTGACATATTGCTTGCATGATCATGTAGTTGACATCGTATTTTTGGCAAAGCCACCGTTCATAATTCTTCATACATGTCACTCATGCATCATTGCACATCCCGGTACACCGCCGGAGGCATTCACATAGAGTCATATTTTGTTCTAAGTATTGAGTTGTAATTCTTGAGTTGTAAGTAAATAAAGTGTGATGATCATCATTATTAAAGCATTGTCCCTAGTGAGGAAAGGATGATGGAGACTATGATTCCCCCACAAGTTGGGATGAGACTCTGGATGAAAAAAGGAGAAAGGCTATAAAAAAGGAGAAGGCCAAAAAAAAGAGAGGAAAAGAGAGAAGGGACAATGCTAGTATCCTTTTTCCACACTTGTGCTTCAAAGTAGCACCATGTTCTTCATATAGAGAGTCTCTTGAGTTATCACTTTCATATACTTATGGGAATTTTTCATATAGAACTTGGCTTTTATATTCCAATGATGGGCTTCCTCAAAATGCCCTAGGTCTTCGTGAGCAAGCAAGTTGGATACACACGCACTTAGTTTCTTTTGTTGAGCTTTCATATACTTATAGCCTATTTTCCCCCGGGGGTAATTACCACTGCCTAGCTTTCAATTTGCCTCTGACCATCAAATTAAATGTGAATAACCCGTCCTCCTCTCTTTTAAACAAGGGGCGCTTCCGGTTCTGTGCGTGCTTCAAACAATTTTGTCTTCTCCCTAGTGCATTCGTTGCATGGCAATCCCTACTCACTCACATTAATATCTATTGATGGGCATCTCCATAGCCCGTTGATACGCCTAGTTGATGTGAGACTATCTTCTCCTTTTTTGTCTTCTCCACAACCACCATTCTATTCCACATAAAGTGCTATATCCATGGCTCACGCTCATATATTGCGTGAAGATTGAAAAAGTTTGAGAACACCAAAAGTATGAAACAGTTGCTTGGCTTATCATCGGGGTTGTGCATGATTTAAATATTTTGTGTGGTGAAGATAGAGCATTGCCAGACTATATGATTTTGTAGGGATAACTTTCTTTGGCCATGTTATTTTGAGAAGACATAATTGCTTAGTTAGTATGCTTGAAGTATTATTATTTTTATGTCAATATTAAACTTTTATCTTGAATCTTTTGGATCTGAACGTTCATGCCACCATAAATAAAAAATTACATTGAGAAATATTTTAGAAAGCATTCCACATCAAAAATTCTTCTTTTATCATTTACCTTCTCGAGGACGAGCAGGAATTAAGCTTGGGGATGCTTGATACATGTCCAATGTATCTATAATTTTTGATTGATCAATTCTATTATATTATCTATTTTGGATGTCAATGGGCTTTATTTTACACTTTTATATCATTTTTGGGACTAACCTACTAACCGGAGGCCCAGCCCAAATTGCTGTTTTTTCCCTGTTTTAGGGTTTCGCCGAAAAGGAATATCAAACAGAGTCCAAATGGAATGAAACCTTTGGGAACGTGATTTTCTCAACAAACGTGATCCAGGATACTTGGAGTGGGCGTCAAGAAACAATCAAGGAGGACACGAGGTAGGGGGCGCGCCTACCCCCCTGGGCGCGCCCTCCACCCTTGTGGGCCCCTCGTTGCTCCACCGACCTACTTCTTCCTCCTATATATATCCACGTACCGCCCAAACATCCAGGAGCACCACGAAAACCTAATTCCACCACCGCAACCTTCTGTACCCGAGAGATCCCATCTTGGAGCCTTTTCCGGAGCTCCGCCGGAGGGGGCATTGATCACGGAGGGCCTCTACATCAACTCCATGGCCTCTCCGGTGATGTGTGAGTAGTTTACTTCAGACCTACGGGTCCATAGTTATTAGGTAGATGGCTTCTTCTCTCTCTTTGGATCTCAATACAAAGTTCGCCTCGATCTTCTTGGAGATGTATTCGATGTAATCTTCTTTTGTGGTGTGTTTGTCGAGATCCGATGAATTGTGGGTTTATGATCAAGTTTATCTATGAACAATATTTGAACCTCCTATGAATTCTTTTATGTATGATTGGTTTATCTTTGCAAGTCTCTTCGAATTATCAGTTTGGTTTGGCCTACTACATTGATGTTTCTTGCAATGGGAGAAGTGCTTAGCTTTGGGATCAATCTTGCGGTGCTGGATCCCGGTGACAGAAAGGGAAACGACACATATTGTATTGTTGCCATCGAGGATAAAAAGATGGGGTTTATATCATATTGCATGAGTTTGTCCCTCTACATCATGTCATCTTACTCAAAGCATTGCTCTGTTCTTATGAACTTAGTACTCTAGATGCATGTTAGATAGCGGTCGATGTGTGGAGTAATAGTAGTAGATGCAGAATCGTTTCGATCTACTTGTCGTGCATGTGATGCCTATATACATGATCATACCTAGATATTCTCATAACTATGCTCAATTCTATCAATTGCTCGACAATAATTCATTTACCGACTGTAATACTTATGCTCTTGAGAGAAGCCACTAGTGAAACCTATGGCCCCCGGGTCTATCTTCCATCATATTAATCTTTCAAACACTTAGTTATTTCTATTGCCGTTTATTTTACTTTGCATCTTTATTTCTCTTTATCATAAAAATACGAAAAATATTATCTTATCATATCTATCAGAGCTCACTCTCGTAATTAACCGTGAAGGGATTGACAACCCCTTTATAGCGTTGGTTGCGAGGTTCTTATTTGTTTGTGTAGTTGCGTGGGACTCGATCGTGATATCCTACTGGATTGATACCTTGGTTCTCAAAAATTGAAGGAAATACTTACGCTACTTTACTGCATCACCCTTTCCTCTTCAAGGGAAAACCAACACAGTGCTCAAGAGGTAGCAAGCCACTATCTGATCCTCACCGTCGGTCTGTTTATCAGTGGGATCCGTAGGAGATCGCCAACCAGTGGCACCCCGAAGACCCTCCTCAGTACACCGGATAGGGCAGCTTTGATCCATGGGCATAGACCAACTTAGGCCAAAATCCTAAGCTTGGGGGAGAATGTATTTCTAACCGACATTACATTTATGTTCACACACTCATGCCAGTTGCCGGTGCTCATTCTTTTTCATTGTATTATCCATGCTAGTTTATTTTATTTTTGAGCTTTCTTCTTGTGTGTTTGAAAAACCTTAAGAAAAACCAAAAAAAATTAGTTGTAGCTTTTAGCTAGTTTATTTTCCATGTCTGTAGTAGTAATTAAAAATAAAGCCCAAAAAGATTCTCGTTCTTCTTCTGCTTGTTGGGAGCTTTCCCGTGTAAATAGTTTTGTTTCCTTTCTTTTCTTTGGGGATCGAGAGGAGAAGACCATGATGAAAATATTGAGTGGCTCTCATATGCATTATTCTTGATCTAACAAAGAGCCCATATTACCTCGTCTTCTCCTGTATATTGAATGCTTGTAGATTCCAGCTTAGTCTAATGCACATGCACTATTATTATTATCCACACTATTCGGTTGTGCAAGTGAAAGGCAATAATGACGATATATAATGAACTGGTTGAGATGAGAAAAGCTGGTATGAACTCCACCTCTCTTTTTTTGCAAATATGATTAGTCCATCATGCCTGATTCAGCATATTAAACATGTTTGCAATGAAAATTAGAGATTATAGTTGCTCATGCCATGCTTAATTTGCTAGGAGTTTATAATGGTTGACCTAGCGTGCGAACTTGCTATTAAAATGGTTGTGATGTGGAATGATAGGGTGGTATTCTCCTTTGAACGATTCGAGTGGCTTGACTTGGCACATGTTCATGCATGTAGTTGAAATAAAATGAACATAGCCTCCACGATATTTAATTTCATGGTGAATTATATCCTACTCATGCTTGCATTCAGTGTTGATTAATTTTAATGCATGTTCATGACTATTGTCGCTCTCTGATACGTCTCCGTCGTATCTATAATTTTTGATTGTTCCATGCCAATATTATTCAACTTTCATATACTTTTGGCAACTTTTTATACTATTTTTGGGACTAACATATTGATCCAGTGCCCAGTGCTAGTTCCTGTTTGTTGCATGTTGTAATGCCCGGATAATTAGGCTACAGTAAAACTCTCCTAATGATGCCATGTTATCTATGATTACTGTTGCTAAACTTTCATTAGTTCAAACCGATTCAAAAATCAATTCAGAAAAATGGCAAACAACAAAAGTTCTTAAAAAGTTGAACAAAAATGTTCGGTGGGTGCCAAATATTGCACTGGTAATTATGGTGTAGAGGACACAATTTTACAAAACACCTAAATGCCCTAAACTAAATAAAATAGAAAAGGAAAATAAATAAAAGAAAGAAATTACAAAACCAAAAACAAAAAAAGGGGAAGCCCCCCTGGACCAGGCGGCCCAGCTCACACCGGCCGGCCCACCTGGCCCAGCTGGCCACACCCGGCCCGCCTCCCTCTGCCACGTCCCCTTCCCCTATTCCCCCGACCCGGGTCGGAACAGGGCGCGTCCCTGCCGCACCCCCTCGCCGGCGACATGCGAGGATAAGGCCGC